>NC_041404.2:109391604-109586604 GCF_900747795.2 Erpetoichthys calabaricus
AAAACATTATATTTTTTCATTAAATACAAAAAAGCACAAGCTGAAAGTGAAAAAGCTTGCAATGATTGCAATCAATATTTCTAGGTAAATTTCAAAGGCTTCAGCTGGAATTCTGGATTTGTTCATGCTTTATGCCTGGAGCCTCTAAGGTTACCTCTAGAGCCGATGACTCTGAGCTTGATTAAGTAGGTTGGGAATGTTATGTAAGCTTCTCTAAAGTGGATATGTCCAAACACATTTGTTTTTAAATGGTGTAATTTGGCTTGGTAACCAAAGTAGCCATTGTGGCACCATGTGCTTCACTTTGGGCAAAATAAATTGTGCGTCAAGACATTGACATCATCAAAATGCAATATCAAGATACAAAACTCAAAATAGCAATGCACATTTCTAAACTTTTTTACAGAAGCTGAACAATGTTATTATCAAGCAACACATGAAAACTTAAAGAATAATAATGTAACTTAAAAATTAATGTTTCTTTGTGCTTCATTCTAAACATACAAAATCTGTGTCTCTTATCTTGAACTTGGCAAGTGGCAATCCAGTAAAGACATCATTGGAGTGCTTCTACCATCACTGAATTTGATTTCCAAAAATGTTTTTTGATGCCCTAAGTAATTTCATGTCCATTACATACACCACTTTTAAGTTAAAAATATGTAAGCATTAATCTTTACAATCGTAACTAAGTTTTTTGATTATCTCAATTTTCATTATATACCATATACAGTAAAAAATGCATTTTAAACAGGACATTTTTTTTTAGAAATGCAATTATTGACCAATGAAGTGGAAGACCAACGTTGGGCCTCAAGGCCTGTTATGTGTCTGTTTTCTAAGTTTTGCTGACTGCAAAAAATTTGTTGAAACTAATGTGAAACATTTTTCTTCTCTCACAACAGATTTTAATTTTTTTACAAAACAAAAAGTTCTACAAAGTAGCAAAAAGTCTAATATCTGAAACTAGAAAAGAAAAGTAACTGAGCAAAAAATAATTGATGCACTCTACTGTTTTCAGTCTTCTTGCCTATTTTCCGAAGAAAGTAATTTTTCCAAAGAAAGAATTTTCTTTGTCTTTTTTGTAATAAAAATACTTGTAAGGTGAATTTTCTGAAACAAACATTGTGTAAAGAACCGAAAATCAATGAGTTTTGTGTGCCTAAGTCATGAAAAATCTCCTAGAAGAAATATTTATCTTTTTGATCTAGAAAAATTAACAATTCTGGTCAAATGAAAGTTCCTTGGATTCAAAATTAATTTATTCAACACAAAATTGATGGCAAATTTTGAAATAAAAGCATGTAATTTTAAAGGATTCTGAGGAGTGATTCAAAGACATTGTGTGTTGACAGAAATATTCCCTGAACTTTTGTGTGCTTATTATCATAGTCTTTTCTGAGCAAGCTGTCATACCACAGTGTGCTGTTTTCTTGTCTAAATCTAAATAATTGATTAGCAGCAAAAGACCTCAGCAAGACATCAAGGTGCTAGAGAGCATATTAAAGAACTGTAAGAAACTACCTAAATATTGGAGAAACAGGACCAACTGTATGTCCATGGACAATGTCTATGGTTATAAGGTCTAGGTTCTAGTGCGACATTATTAGTACAAGTGGTCAAAAAGAGGTTCCTGCACACTATCGTTGCACTCAGTATCCGTGACAAGAGAGGAGGTAAGGCTATTTCTACAGATCAACAAGAGCAAATTGACATAGATTATGGAGACTTGAAGTTCCAGGGTAATTTGTAGCAATTATCGTTAATGTACTAAAAATGAGGAACAGAGTAGAGATTAAAGCTGGTTTTGAAATCGTTACAAAGAACACAAATTATACTGTTTTCCAGAAATGGTAAAAAGACATCTACCTGATTAAAAATACCTCATTGTATTAGACTTGCTCCCAGTATCTGTCCACACTTTTTGCTTAATAGATTGCTGTTCTCTGCATCTTTCTGGCATCAAGTACAACGTGTTTGGCTTATTCAGGCAGGAATGTGTTCAGGCAAAATGAGATGTCTTTTCAAAGGATTATCAGGAATACAGAAAAGCAGTTGTCACACACGTGCACATGGGAGGCAGCTAAAGGGCTTGAGTAAGGCAGTTCCGAGTCATACCGGGATGTGGCAGAGTGCACTGACTCTTTTTCTCCTTTTCCTGCAGACTATTCACGGGAGATTCCACCTGACCCTCTTGACGTCACTTCCGGGACCGAGCCTATGGAAGGAGACCTTGCCAGCTCCGGCCCCTGTGATGTCACGTCCGGGCTCCAACCAATGGCTGAAGACCTTCATGAGCCCGACCCCTATGATCTCACTTCCTGTCTTCCCCTTTAAAAGCCTCGTGTGCAAATTAGGTGTGCAATGGATGAGAAAGAAGATTTTTGGAGTGAGATGGATGAAGTGATGAACAGTGTACCCAAGGGACAGAAGTGGTGATTGGAGCAGATTTCAATGGACATGTTGGTGAAGGGAACAGAGGAGATGAGGAGGTGATGGGTAGGTATGGTGTCAAGGAGAGGAATGAAGAAGGTCAGAATATAGTGGATTTTGCCAAAAGGATGGGTGTGGCTGTGGTGAATACATATTTTAAGAAAAGGGAGGAACATAGAAAGATGTACACAGGTAGATTACATCCTATGCAGAAGAGTCAATCTGAAGGAGGCTGAAGACTGCAAAGTAGTGGCAGGAGAAAGTGTAGTTAAGCAGCATAGGATGGTGGTCTGTAGGATGACATTGGAGATCAAGAAAAGGAAGAGAGTGAGGGCAGACCCGAGGATCATATGGTGGAAGTTGAAAAAGGAAGACTGCAAGGTTGAGTTTATGGAGAAGGTGGTGAAGGCTAAAGAAAAACCATATGATGAGTTGTATGAGAGGTTGGACACTAAAGAGGGAGAAAAGGACATGTACCGATTTGCTAGACAGAGGGACCAAGCTGGGAAAGATGTGCAGCAGGTTAGGGTAATAAAAGATAAAGATGGAAACGTACTTACAAGCGAGAAGAGTGTGTTGAGCAGATGGAAAGAGTACTTTGAGAGGCTTATGAATGAAGAGAACGAGAGAGAAGAGGTTGGCTGATGTGGAGATAATGAATCAGGAAGTGCAATGGATTAGCAAGGAGGAAGTAAGGACAGCTATGAAGAGGATGAAGAATGGAAAAGCCATTGGTCCAGATGACATACCTATGGAAGCATGAAGGTGTTTAGGAGAGATGGCAGTGGAGTTTTTAACCAGATTGTTTAATGGAATCTTGGAAAGTGAGAGGATGCCTGAGGAGTGGAGAAGTGTACTGGTGCCGATATTTAAGAATAAGGGGGATGTGCAGGACTGTAGTAACTACAGGGGGATAAGATTGATGAGCCACAGCATGAAGTTATGGGAAAAAGTAGTGGAAGATAGGTTAAGAAGCGAGGTGATGATTAGTGAGCAGAAGTATGGTTTCATGCCAAGAAAGAGCACCACAGATGTGATGTGTTGATGGAGAAGTATAGAGAAGGCCAGAAGGAGTTGTATTGCGCCTTTGTGGACGTGGAGAAAGCATATGACAGGGTTCCTCAAAAGGAGTTGTTGTATTGTATGAGGAAGTCGGGAGTGGCAGAGAAGTATGTAAGAGTTGTATAGGATACGCATGCAGGAAGTGTGACTGTGGTGAGGTCTGTGGTAGGAGTGACGGATGCATTCAAGGTGGAGGTGGGATTACATCAGGGATTGGCTCTTTGCCCCTTCTTATTTGCAATGGTGATGGACAGGTTGACAGACGAGATTAGACAGGAGATCAGTTTAAATACCTTGGGGTAAACATTACAAGTAAATATAAAGCTCTTTTTCAACAACATTTTTCTGTCTGCATGGAAAAAATTAAACAAGATGTGAATAGATGGTCCACCCTCTATCAAACATTATTAGGGAAAATCAGCATTGTCAAGATAAACATCCTTCCCAAGCTTCTTTCTCTATTTCAAAGCATCCCCATATATGTTAACAAATCATTTTTTTAAGAAATTAGATTCAATCATATTCTCATTCAAAACATCCATGCACCAAAAGGACAACTATATAACGACCTAAAGCAGAAAGGGGCACGGTCAATTTTATTACTGGGAGGCAAATATACAAGCCATAAAGACCTGGGGCCTCATGTATAACGCCGTGCGTAGAACTCACACTATAACATGGTGTAAGCACAAAAGCGGGATTGTGCGTACGCACAGAAAAATCCAGATGCAGGAATCTGTGCGCACGCATACTTTCACGTTCTTCCACTACATAAATCCCGATTTGCGTGAAAAGTAACGCACGTGCACGCGCCTTCTGTCCCGCCCCAACTCCTCCCAGAATTACGCCTCTTTGAATATGCAAATCAATATAAATAGCCTTCTGTGAAAAGACAATGGGAAAAGCACGGGAGAAAATATAAGAATTTCAGCGAATACCAAGTGGAGGCAAAGTGGAGTTGGTTTAAACAGTGATATAATCAACAAAAGAAAGTTGATCGAGTGACAGAGTGTCGGAAAAACTCGAAAGATCAAATTCACAAAGTCGCACAGTGCCTGAAATAAAAAAGAAATCACATATCAAAGTCGCCGTGAAAGGCGAGTCGTAGCCCACCGTCTGAGTGTCATATGAAAGCGTATTAGGGTACAGACAAAAAACATAGGCACACAGTGGGAAAAAAGCACGAAATGTCAACTTTAATCTCGAAATTTCCACTTTAATCACGTAGTTTATTTTGCCATTAAAGTAGAACACCATAAACTTCATCTTAAAATCGTTTATTTTACTAGTTTCTCAAGTAGCATGTTAAATGCTTTTTTCTGTGTTTGATCTTCTATGTGCTCTATGTGTGTGAATCACTACGTGCTTCCGTTCTTTCTCTTTCTCCGACAGGACACAGAATGCATTACATTCGAGATATTACAGCTCTCTGAATAATTAAAATACTGAGATGTATACGTGATATCATTTTCATGATGATAGGAATGAAAGCATGTTATTAAACATGGGAACACGGTGGCGCAGTGATTGTTCATATCTCACGCAAGAGGCTTGCTGCACCATGTGTGACCTTCGATGAAATAATTTATTACAGAAGTACTGTCTCTTTCAAACGTACTAACCTCCAATTCCTGTCCATACTTTTCTTTCTCCAATCGCCACACAATCAGCTCTGTAATAGACGTTAAGCCATTTGTAAGCTTAGAACGCCGATTCTTCAAAACTTTTAAGGAACATTGAAATATCTTCGTAGTACATGTTTAATTATTCTATTCGTCTATCCTTCCAGTGTCGTGTCAGCACCAGCAAGAATACAGCGCAAGGCAGGAGCTATCCTTGAACTAGCTATACGCTGCGGCACCGTGTCCTCACATGTTTAATTATTAACAATGCAGATTATTTAAATGAAGTTAAAGTTTTATCTGTATACTATAAGCAACATATTTTGCTGCATTTCATCTTAAAAATGATATTGTCATCATACGTGCTTTATAAAGTAGCGCAGGTTGTGCAATATTATAACTGTAGTGCAAGATTACAGTGAGGTGATTGAGTGCGTTTATAGTTCTTGGGATGAAACTGTTTCTGAAACGCGAGGTCCGTACAGGAAAGGGTTTGACGCTTTTTGCCGTGGTTGAGGTAGTGTGTACTTGAAACTGTATACCGATAATTCTCTTTCCGATCAGCTGCTGCTGTGATTACCCACTCAGATACAGTGATATAAATACTCCAAGTGGTGCAGTGAGAGTAATATGGAAAAAGATGATCCGCAGTGGCAACCCTTAACGGGAACAGCAAAAAGAAGAACAAGATGCAGTGAGCGTAACAACGCTAAAGCAGTTATGGTATTTGGAATACTATGGCTATTCCCTGGCCCATTATATTGCAGCAGGTTAATTACAATCAGATGCATTACACTAATAAACAATATGCAGTTAATTTCAGTGTATTTATAAAGCCGCGTCAGGAATGTGGAGCTAAGAAAGAAAGGATGAGCACACAGGAACAGTAGTTTGACCATTCTGTGGACCATTATATTGTTACAGGTTAATTACAATCAGATGCATTAAATTTATGAACGATATGCGGTTAATTTCAGTGTATTTGATAAAGCCGCCGCCGTGGATGTGGATCTAAGAAAGGGTAACCACACAGGAACAGTAGCACTGCTTTGACACTAGGTGCCGCCAGTCTGCAAAACCGGGCGGATAAATTGCGTACGCCAAGGAATGAGTTACCGTGGAAATGTGCGTGGCTTTACGCCAAGTTTAGGTTTTATACATCGCGATTTGAGCGTGGATAGGTTCGTACGCAACATTTCTGTGCGTACGCACCGTTTATACATGAGGCCCCTGGACATTGACACAAATCGATGAATATACACAAGCCTGGTCTGCAATAGAATTAAATTCTTGCATTACTTTCTTATATTCCCTGGTTTGTGCCACAGTGAATACAAATTATCGTCAATATACTAATAATCCAATTGTTCTTCAGTCACTCAGAATATGGAAACAATATAGGAAACACTTTAAGACAGAGAAGCTCTTATCTGTTGCACCTCTGCATGACAACCACCTATTTCTACCCTCAAACCTACACATCATTTAATGTTTGTAAAATATCCGGGACTAAAACACTTAGAGAATTGTATATAGATAATATCTTTGAAACCTACAAGCAATTATGCTTCAAATTTAACTTTTCATAAACATTTTTTTCACTACTTTCAAATTAGAAACTTTGCTGAATGAAATCTGTCCAATGGGTGCAACAGAACAAGATGCAGAGGACAGAAAGATATGGAAGAAGATGATCCGTTGTGGCAACCCCTAACGAGAGCAGCTGAAAGAAGAAGAAGCAGAAGCTGAACAAAATCTGCCCAGTTTTCCTCACTTCCAACCTATTTCTGTTGCAGAAGAAATATTGATCAGTCTTAAAGACTCAAACATCATCTCTATAGTATATTGTCACGTTTGGGTCACAGATTTGCACAGAAACACAGGAGGTTGTAGACACAGGAACTTTATTCAAACACTGCAAACAAACATGTCTCTTTTTCAAAAGTTTAAACGTGCTCCTTGACATGACAGAGATGACAGTTCCATCTCACAATTAAAAGAATGCCAACATATCTTCCTCTTCAAAGGAGTGTGTGACAGGAGCAGGGAAGGTCAGAGAGAGAGAAAAGCAAACAATCAAAAATCGACAGGTGCTGTTCAGACTTTTAAGTATGCGAAGTATCGCGCTGTAGATAGGCTGCAAGTAAGCCCAGCAAGCAAGGGAGCAATGTGAAGGGGTGCAATCAGCTCCCCAACTCACACCCCCTCCATCAGCTTTATTCATATTTTCGTGAATCAAGTGACATTCCAAACCAGGCTCAAACAAGCGTGACAGGACATCATCATTAATATGTTCAAAGCCGGGCAGATGCTTCACTGTAAAACTGTAAGGTTGCAAACCCAAAAACCACCTCATGAGACGAGTTTGTTTCCTTCTAATGGTATAACCACTGAAGTGGAGCGTGATCTGTCACTAATGTGAAATTTCGACCCCATAAATAATAATGAAGCGCTTCCACAGCCCATTTTATTGCCAAAGATTCTTTTTCAATAGTTGAATAATTACGCTCCCTAGGTAGCAATTTCCTACTCAAAAATGTGATAGGGTGCTCTTCCCCATCAAAATCCTGGGACAGGACGGTGCCTACACCAAATGCACTTGCGTCCGTCTGTAGAACAAAATCCTTGGAGAAGTTGGGATTCCGCAGAACTGGATAAGAAGACAAAGCCATTTTCAAATCACAAAAGGCACGTTCACAAATGTCTGTCATTACAACAGGGAGGTTTTTCCTGCCTCTAGTAAGAACTGAAAGAGGAGCAGCCCTATTTGCAAAATCAGGGATGAATCTTCTATAATAACCTGCAAGCCCCAGAAAGGCACATACTTGTTTCTGCGTTTCTGGACGTGGATAAGCAAGAATCTCTTCCACTTTTCTGAATTGAGGTCGGAGTAAACCCCTGCCCATGGAGTAGCCCAGATAATGAGTCTCAAACATACCAAATTTACACTTCTTGGGGTTGGCTGTCAAACCAGCCTGTCTTAAGCTTTCAAGGACAGCCTGGAGACGTTCTAAATGTGTTTGCCAATCATTACTGAAAATCACAACATCATTGAGATATGCCCCGGAATACTCGGAATGAGGACACAAGATCTGGTTCATCATACGCTGGAAAGTTAGAGGAGCGCCATGAAGACCAAATGGGAGTCTAGCAAATTCATAAAGTCCGTCAGGAGTCGCAAATGCCATTTTTTTCACAACTGTCAGCCTCAAGAGGCACCTGCCAGTAACCTTTCGTGAGATCCAGTGTGGAGATATAGGATGCCTGACCCAGTTTTTCCAACAGCTCATCAACACGGGGCATTGGATAAGCATCAAATTTATAGACTTTTTTCAAGCGCCTGAAATCGATACAGAAGCGAATGGAGCCATCTTGCATTGGGACTAATACGACCGGACTGCACCAGTCAGTTTTACTTTCGCGAATTACACCCAAAGCCAGCATCTTTTTGACTTCCTCACGCACAATATTCCGTCATGCTTCCGGAATATGATACGGGCGCATCTGCACCCTAACACCGAGTTCAGTAGTGATTTTATGCTCTGCAAGATCAGTCACACCTGGCAAGTCTGAAAAAACATCAGTGTTCCGTTCAATCGAAGATAACAACTCTGTCTTTTGCGAGTCAGTGAAATCATCACCAATGGTAACATCGGTCTGAGAGACAGCAGCCAAAGAAGTGTACCCCCCCTGCAGGTCATACCATTCCTTTCAAGAGATTAACATGTAAAATCTGGAATGGTTTGCGCCGGCCCAGTATTCTAACCTTGTAATTCACTGGCCCCGTATGTTCCTCAATAATGGCAGAGCCCTGCCATTTTGCTAGGAATTTGTGCGGATCCGCTGGAATCAGTACCAGAACATGATCACCAGGTTTAAATTCACAGAGCTTACAGCGTCTATCATAAAAACATTTCTGAGTTTCCTGCTCACGTTGCTGATGCAATAGAAGAAAGTTTAGAAATTCTTTCTTGCAACGAAATTACCGATCTGCAAAGCTTGGCCCGTGAGCTGTTGTCCCAAATCCTGTCCATTCCTCTCGTACAACATCCAAGACGCCTCGCGGACGCCTGCCAAACAACAACTCGAATGAACTCATGCCAGTGGATGCCTGCAGCGATTCTCGCACCGTAAACATAATAAAAGGCAGGACAGAGTCCCAAGACGTCAGATCATCATGAGCAACTCGCCTGATCATCTGTTTTAAAGTTTTGCTAAACAGTTCAGTCAAACCATTCGTCTGTGGATGGTAAACAGTGGTACTCAATTTCTTAATAGCAAAGCTGTCACATAACTGTTTCATGCACACAAAAAGTAAAAGGAGTGCCCTGATCAGTTAAAATTTCTGTAGGGATGCCAATACGAGTAAAAATCTCGCACAAAGCTTTGGCTACAGTGGAAGAATTGGCTTTTTTCAAAGCAGCCACTTCTGGATATCGCGTTGCTTAGTTACCTAACACAAGCATTTATTGATACCCATTTTTAGTATTAGGTAGAGGGCCTACTATATCTAATCCCACCCGTTGGAAAGGGACTTTCAAAATAGGCATAGGAGAAAGGGGAGCCCGAGGAGGTTTATAAGCAGAGACGATTTGACAATCAGGACAAGAAGTACAGAATTGCTCCACATCATTCCCCATATTCAGCCAATAAAATCGTTTTGATAAACATTCTCTAGTCTTATCAGTCCCCAGGTGCCCACCCAAGATGTGAGAGTGAGCTAATTGCAAAAGAATGTCCCTATGTACTTCAGGTACAACTAACTGTTCAATAAATTCCCAGGCTAAATGATCTGATATCACTCTAAAAAGGCAGCCATCTTTCTCAAGAAAGTGTGGGGTTTTTAAGCCCCCGGATGCACGCTTTTGGTAATAAGAGTCACTAGCAGAGCAAGCCTGTTTAAATGCATATTCTAATGAGCTATCAGCATGCTACAAGAGCACAAAATCGGTCTGCTCGCCAGTGCTCGGTTCTTGTTCGGAGGCATTTGCAAGTTGAGAAGTTGGGCTGGCCAGCCGCTCTGGGAAATTGGGGGGGGTGGTTGGGGGGGTGTGACCCTCGGTCTCGCTGGAGAGATCGGGTTCAATATCTAGTCTGGGCTCGAGAACGTCCCCAACAGCCACTTCAGGTTCAATATTTAAACGGGGCTCAAGATCTTCCCCAACAGCCAGTTCATCCTCTTCCCCCCTGCTAAGCTTGATACGGGGCTCACTGACTGGCGTCCAACATTCGGTCATTAGTCTAGGAAAAAGGGCATTCATCCTGCCGATTAGTAAGGGCCAGGGGCAGGAGTCCAAAACGGCAGACCAAACTTTAAAATGTCGAACCTTATATGTTAAAGGAAGAAGCAATGTCTGATAGTCTTTAACATCTCCATGTACACAACGTATGTTTACAGTTTCAGTGTTACACAGGTACCTGCCGTCAAGATAGTACTGTCTGACAATACAAAGGTCACTTCCTGAGTCCAACAATGCCAAGATCTCGTGGCCCCCTAAATCACAGAGACCATTAAGCCATCTATTTTATCTGAAGAATAAGGAACCCGGGAGCAACAAACCTCAGCGAGACAAATTTCCATCGATTGAGCAGGGGAAAGGTGACATTCCCTCGCCAAGTGGCTGGGTTGATCACACCGGAAGCATCTTCATTCAGCTCCACTGCCGAAATACCCACGGTGACATCCACGGCCTTCTGCTTCCCCAGATATGGGTGCTACGTTAACAGCTGGATCCCCTGGTGGTCTTCCTGAGGAAACCCGATTTTCAGGGTTAACAGCATATAGATGCTCTAACCTCCGTTCAAAGCGACGAGCATTCCCTGGGCATTCTCTCAGAGGCTGCGGAACAGCATAAGGAGCAGCAAATCCACCGCTTTTTTTCCAAGCGGTTTGAGAACCCTCCAAACGTCTGGCTATGATCGTCAGCGATTCAACATCATGACGGAGGAATTCATCTTGGAGAACTGCAGGTATCCCTGCCAGCAGTATATTCATGACAACCTTTTCCACAACTCATTCCATCTCGTTTCCCTGAAGCCAGCAGTGAACTTTATGAATCAAATCTTGAATTTGCACACGAATGGGTCCGTCCATGTTCAGTTTCCAATCATGAAGCGCAAAACCTTTAGACAAAAAGCTTGTAGTTTTTCGTAAAACAACCTGCCACTTCAAGAAATCATAATCGCAGAGTTTATCGCAAGGTACATTCCGTAAAGCAATTAAAGCATCCCCAGACAAAAAAGGGATGACGATGACAGCCCAGTTTCGTTTGTCCCATCCCAGCAAAGTCGCCACATGTTCAAAAGCCAAAAGAAACATCTCTGGGTCATTGGAAGGCCCCATCTTTGTCCGCACATCCTTGGAATTAGCAGGTAGAGCAGGAAACGGAAAATCCTCCAGCCTCATTGAGCCATGTTTTGGGCATGCACCAAATTAACATCATTCTGTGCACAATTGTCAGACAGCCTTGGTGTCATAATCACTCCTAACCCATTAACCGCTGTGTTTGTTGCACTCGCAGATGGGCTTAAATTGGAGAAGGACAAACAAACTAATTGCCTTTACCTCATTACTAGCAAGTAGGCATATCTGGTTCAACTGGAAGAATCCCGCCTCACCTCTTTTAAGTCAGTGGGTAAGTGATGTTCTCTACTATCTGAAATTGGAAAGAATCTAGTTCTCACTTAGAGGTTCTGTTCAAAATGTTTTAAAAATATAGCAGGATTTATTAAATAACATTTTAGAATAAGCATCTATATCAGGGAAAAGTATACTCTTCCTTCTTTGTTACTTTAAAAGATTTGCTGACTCTTCTCTTTTTCCTGGAGAAAATTTGGTTTGTTAAGTTTGACTTGATTTTATGGAATGTTATTTGCCTCAAATAAAATCAATAAAAATATTAAAATAATAAAAAAACAAATAAATAAATAAACATTGATATCGGGTGGCATGGTGGCACAGTGGTAGCGCTGCTGCCTCGCAGTAAGGAGTCCTGGGTTCACTTCCCGGGTCCTCCCTCCGTGGAGATGGCATGTTCTCCCCATGTCTGCATGGGTTTCCTCCGGGTGCTCTGGTTTCCTCCCACAGTCCAAAGACATGCAGGTTAGGTGCATTGGTTACCCTAAATTGTCGCTAGTGTGTGCTTGGTGTGTGGGTGTGTGCCCTGCGGTGGGTTGGCACCCTGCCTGGGGATTTGTTCCTGCCTTGCGCCCTGTGTTGGCTGGGATTGGCTTCAGCAGACCCCCGTGACCCTGTGTTAGGATATAGCGGGTTGGAAAATGACTGACATTGATATCTTACACAATTTTGCTGTTAAATTAATATGGTTCCACAAAAACTATTGCTATGACAATATTTTATGAAATAATCTTCCAATTTATGAGCACCATGTGCTGTATAAATTTACATGTATAGCTCAAATAAATCACAAAATAATACAGAATTAAAATGTAAAATGTAATGGTATAAAACACAAAACAAAATTAAGTATGAGAATTAAAACCTTCATATATCCTAAGACATGCTTTTTAAATAAATTATCTTCTAGAAACCACTAATAAAACTAATTAAAGTAAATGTTAAAAAATACACTTCTCATTGCTCACTCTTCATAAAAGTTAAAGTATTAACTATCTAATTCCAGACTTCTGGCTTCCCAGTCCTTCCTTGGGCATTCTAATATGTATAATGTTGCAGGCTAGGGTCCACAATTTGTGTGATACTATGGTATAAGCTGTAATAATATCAATCAAAAAATGTTAATATACAAGGCACTATTGAGTCTGAATCTGCCCACACAAGTAGGCGTATTCTTGGAGGTGAAGGAAATGCCCAATTCTGATCTGCTAAGGTAATTTAGTTCTTTCAGGCCTAAGTTTATTCTCAATCCAGATTTATAATATTCTAAAATCATCTCTCCAAATTCAGTCAATTAGAATTATTGTTGCTGCATTATGAATTTTGCAGTCATTGACATTGTTGGTTTATTTAAAGTACATATAAGACAGATGAAAAGTTTCCAAGAAACTTGATGAAACACTTGGAAATCTTATTACTTTGCTGCACATGCCTGATTGATTGAATGGTCTTGTTTAACTGGTAAACACTCTTATTTTTAGTATTAGATTATTGGATTAAGTAGTTTTCTTATTGGATGGATAGTGGGTGGTGAAGCAGTGGTTAGTTCAGCTGCTTCATTTTTCCAAAGTCCTATAGGTTCCTATTTAGGCAGAGTTGGCATCATTTCCTTGTGGGTGTGTGTGAGTTTTACCTCAGGTACTCTGATCTTCCTGTTACTTCCAGAAAACCATGCACTTTGGATTAGCTGGTGACTCGAAATTGGCTTGGTATAAGTGAGTGTGAGTGTGTACATGAGTGAGACATGCATTTGATTGCCATCCCATACAATGTTGCTTACTGCCTTAAGTTTAATGCTGCCAGGGCAGTCTCTTGCCTCCCATGATTATGACCTGGATCGAGAAGATTCAGTAAAAGGTGGATTGATTGATCATTTAAATGTAATGATGTGATGGCACTCGTTGCCACACAGTTAAAGAAGATTTTGTTTGAGCACTGGTCTGCTGGTCTTCTCCCTATGTCTGTATGTTTTTTCTGTATTTACTTTGAGTTTTCCTCTCACACCCCGAAGATGCTTAAAAATAAAAATAAAATACAAAGATTTTTTTTTATTACAGCATATCATTTTGGTTAAATCCAATTAGAAGTCCAGGGAGAGGTGATGACCAGGTTAACTTTCACCACTTCTAGTTTCAGCCCATCTTCCACCAAATGAAACAAATAGATTATTTTGTCTAAATCTCCAGTTTTAAAAGTACATAATGCATTTCCACCAAGTGACAACAAAAGCAGAATGCTTAGGATATACCTACCTTTCTAAAACTTTTCAGTCATTTTAAAGCAGTACTATTTCTTGCTTATTGAATGTTTTCATCTGGAAATTTAAGATTAACTTAACATTTTCTCTTCTTGAGATATATAAAACATACATTATTTATATTTTTAGGTTTCCTGATATATTTTCTCATCTTCTTCCCAACCTCTCTCTGTCTCATTAAATTCTGTTAAGCTGTTCCAGGTGGTTCCCTCAAAATACTCAGGTTGATTAATCTACATTCAATAATTTGTAACACTTTGCTAAGCAGCAATGGTGCTATTAAGTGTCAATTGTTTCATGATTTGTGCATCATTAGCTCTTAAAATATCATCTATTAACACCAAAATGCACAAAATCTGTGTATGCTTTTATTGCTCATGTTATCTTAAATTACTCTCCAATACTACATGCTAAAAGGTTTTTAATTGTTTATCTTTTTTGACTTTTAACATACCTATTTAGTACAATAAAAAGATTTGCAGCAGCTATTTTTAGTTTATAATTTTCTATTCCTGTTGTTAATTTTGTTTAAGAGGTGCTTTAAATGTGTTCTATCTGCCAAATATATTTGGAATGCAAATTGTCTGTTTTGTTTTTTTGATATCTGTTATGTGTACTGTATTTTGACAGTATTTCTTATTTGTTTCCCTTTCTTTTTTATTAGTTAAATTTTTTCTTTTCTGTTTTTAAATGATTGCTTTCTACTATTTTTTAAATGTATGCTTGATTAATTAAAGAAATTCAGATTGTATTGAGACACATTCAGGACATTACTCAGGTCTTAAGCAACCGATGAATTTAAGTCCAAAGTAAATGAGTGGGCATTACTATAGTATTTTGGGGCTTATCATCTTCTTTCCTTAAAGGACCTCATGTTTACCTTAATTATGTTGATGTCTACTTATTTTTTTTCCTTTTCTCCATCTGGCAAAATCCTGTATGTGAGTAAAACAATTGATTTAGAGCATGTAACTTAAACTTTCTGCAAACAATTGCCATAGATTTCTGATGTGTATTGTTCATGGGTTTAGACTGGAGGAGAAAAATGGCTACAGTTTATAGATGAATGCTTTTGTTTTCAACCAACATTGCATTGCTATTTTTCGTCTTCAAGGGTGTGTATCATTTACCAGATAACATAGTACTAGGGGCATTGAGGGCCCCATGTACAGTATGCTAATAATTGAATAACCCAGTTGCATGCAGAACCTTTCAAAATGCTCAGTGTAATGTTTTAATTTACAAGAACATGTATATTGGAGGGTGGTGCAGTGGTTAGCACTGTTCAAATCACTTAGCTGTTGCCTCTTTGGGATTTCTTGTGGGTAGTTCAGTTTTGCTGTCACGTCTCTAAAAACATGCAGGTTATACTAACTGACAATTCCAAAGTGGGTGGATATGTGAGTGGACAAATGCAATGGTCTGTTTCGCTATTCAGAGTTGGTTCCTGCTTTGTGTCCAATGTTGCTGGGATAGACTACGGCACCATGTAATCCTGAATTGGATTAAACAGATTTGAGAGTTTTATATTATGTTATGTTAAGTATAATGAAACTCTTATTCCTCTCTACCTTCTTAATAGCAAAAAAAAAAATACTTTAAATAAAAAATGAAGGGCATAAGCAGCAACGACAATACAGTATGTCTTACTAGGTGTATGAGGTTGTAAGGCAGTCATTAAAGGGCAATAACTTGGAAGGTACAAGGACTTTATTGACCATCACCTACAACTTAATTTTTTTCTTAGGAATCCCACTATTTAATATGCCGATTTACTGTGCTCCTCCATAAGAGTAAATACCTACCTTCACCTTTCTTTAAGGGTTTCTTTCAGGTGCTTTGCTTTATGTGTGCCTGTTGTTAATAGACATATAACATAAAATCTGAAACTTATTAACATGTAAATTTCCAGTTACACCATTTTTCTTTTGTGATTTTCTGGACTAGCCACACAACATCTCAACAATTGTAACTTGGTTAAAAGATGGAAGACTAACAGTACAGAGTCCCCAAATACATATCATTAGTAATTTGTTAGTAATTTCTTAGTTGTCTTAAAAGGTTTGAAAAAGGTTCTAGAAATAGAATTTTCAACAAGTATTAAAATGTCAAACAAAAATACTCAATAGAGCTCATATAAACTGAGAGAAACTGGTGACTAGAAAGTCTTTGTAAAAGCTAGGAGAGGTTGATGGGGATATGCGGACAGTAGCGCTCACAAATGCAGTATGTATGCCCTGAGATGGATTTTGTTTAGTGTATACCAACATAAGGGGGAGATAGAAAATCAGATGCCCAGGTTTACTCCTCTACATCAAAAGATGTTTTTTTTTGATTGGATACACTTTGTTCATCCCCAAAGGGAAGATGACTTTTTGCAAGACCTTCGGTGGTCAGGGCGCAGGGTCAGCCTTGTACAGTGCCCCTAGAACAATTTTCAGGGTAAGGGCCTTGCTCAAGATACCAAATGAGATCCACTGGATAGTGTACCATCATTCTGCTCATTTCAGAGACCTAAGGAATTTGACTTTAAAATATCAAGTTGCTGGTAAGTCCCCACTTTCAATTCACTGAGTGACCATAACTGTAAAAATAAGAGGAAAGAATTCTAAATGCATTTATGTTTGCACAGTGTTTGTGGATTTTATTCTCTATATGATGCCATATAAATATAAAGTTTGTTTAGAAATATTTGTATGGATGTTGTAGCAGTAAGGACGGCAGTTCCAATGATGCTGTGTGCAGGATGTATGTGGCAGAAATAAAAATTTGTTTCACCATGTTGCCAGCGTCTTGTCTGTCTGATTGTACAGATGTAACACTTCAAATAAATGGTATGGCTTAGTGGTGTAAATGAGACCAAAGTGTGACAGGCCTGGAACCTCCCAGTGTTTACCCTGACCATAAAAATGACTTTGGAGATGGGGACTGATTTGACTTTATACTGCATATACATTTTGTGCCAGTACTCATTAAGCAAAGCCTTGATGTCAGCTAGGACAAAGTATCAATGCTTCCATGACATTGCTATCAAGGTACTGAAGCAGATGTGGTCATGGTAGGAGAAAGCATTTTATGTTTTCAGGTGGATAAGTACATGAAGGTCTTAATTGAATTAGGCAATGCAAATTCTCATGTAGAGATGGATCTATTTAGACAGCTTTAGTTTTTTTTGGAGTTTAGTTTTTGCAGCTCTCCTTTTATCCCCATTCCGTTTTTTTCAATTTATAAAACCTATATTTCTAACCTTTCTAATTCTGAGATATTTTTACATTAAGGTCTGAGTGATCAGTAGGCATTGATCTATTTATATTTCCTATATTTGTATACTTGCTTATATAATATGCTTGTATATAAGCAATCATTTTGGCATCACTAATGAGCAGTCCTTCAATTAAGTAAAAGGTGATAATCTAATCAAGAAAGTAGATGGTCCTTATAGAAAGCCTAGTCTCAATTTTTTTATAAATTACTGCTGCTCATGTTATACCAGCACATCTGTTACGTTTGGTTTCTTTCTGTTATAGTAATAGGAGTTTTTATTTATTTATTTTTTTAAACAAAAAAGTCTGTACTTTTACATGCTCTGAAATGCTGAAATTATCATGGTGAATGTTTATACATAGTATTGGTAAATAATGATTGTTCAGTCAACTAACTAAATTGTAATTTATATATAGAGGTGGTCAGCAGAGGATGCTCAAGAGCCATCCCTAAACCCAGAATGAACACCAAGGAGGCTTCATTAAATGAAAATGTGCAATGTATTATCACAAGGGAGTAGGTAAACAGAGAAGTAATCATGATAAATAACATTAGAAAATAAATTCTAAAGCCTCTCTGGGTCTTTCAAAAAACATCATGTGGGGTGGATGGTGCAATTGCTTACACAAGACATACAGATACTGTAAATACTCCTTTCTTTTCTTCTGGAGAATTAATCTGTGCTCAATGTTGTCTCTCTTTCTTTTGTCAGTACAGCCCTTGTCACTTTATTTATTCCCAACTTTAAGCTTGTAAGCTCTGTGACTGGAAGGAATTTTTAAAACCCATCTGGGGAATGTATTTCCAGCTTGATTTTCCAGACTTCATCCAAGATCAAGAATGCCACCTGGAATTTCTGTACTCTTCCTTCTAGAACCCATTTTGACTTTTATAGTTTCACTTTGCCTTCCTAGTTTTGACCATGTTGCCCTCAAGTATTCTTTCACGTTTGCCCTTTTTGGAGCTTTTATTTACCAGTCCACAAATTCCCAGACCCTTGTGATGAGCATTTCCTGTTCATTACAATGCAGAGGGAATGTACACAGCATGTCTTTATGTTGCTATCTACCAGACTCCAAACCTATCACATAAAATTCTATTGGCCTTCCATTATTATATTGTCTGCAGAACAGTTGCTTCTAGGAATCCTTCCAAAATTTACAGACCTTTTTTCTCTTCAAATTGACAACTGTGTTTTATTGTGTCCTGGCTGGTACATAACAAGATGAAGTTCTGGTCCTGACTATAATTAATTCACAAAACATTTTGGATAACTGCATTTGAGTTACTGCTGGCAAAAGTGTCTCAAAGTTTCAGACTTCTTTTACATTACTGGTTCACTGTTTTAAACTAAACAATCTGTTTTATACCAGGGATTCTGAATACAGTATGTACTTGTGAACTCCAGGATGCACTCTTATAACATTATTAAACCCAGAATAACACCAACAAAGTAAACCAGGTGAAAGAGATGTCTTGGTTAGATACATTAAAGTATACAGATGGATGAAAGAGATAAAAACCACCAACTAAACAGACAATGGAAAGTCCTTCAGCCACTCTGGGCCATTCTAAACAAGTGGGTCACTCGTCCTGCCTAGTGGCCCACTTTTCTATTTCTTCTTACTTCTTGTTCCTCACATTTTCTCTTTCTCATTCTCTTTATATTCCTCTCTCTCAACAATAATAATGGACATCTTTAAATACCGCTCCATTTTCGTAAAGCCAATGTGCATAATTTGGGGAAAGATTGTATATGTAATAATGAGTACTTGATAGACATACATTTGTAAAATAAAGAGAGAATCAGTAACTGTAAAGAGTTGAGGCTCCAGCTGGGAGATCCCCATTTAATGCAACAAAGACAAATTCCAAGAAAAAAATATTGAGAAAATGTGCATGTGGTCACATGACAAAAGAACTGCAGGAGGGTCTGCACTTCTAAAACTCTTCCAGTCAAATGACACCTAATGTTGGGAACTACATGCTTCTATTCTGGTTTGGCGGAAGAAGTGGAGCTTGAGGGTGAGCGGAAGTGATGTCATACTTGTTCCTCCAGTCTAGAGTGAGAAATGGAGACTGCATGAACAAACATTCCACTCCTTTAATACACTGCCAGCACACCCATAAAATAGTCTGTGTAAGGACTCGCCATTCCTGTGTGTACGGCACTGTATACAATCTTCACTAAGTCCTAACATTAGAAGAAAGCATCCTCTTTTCATAACATGCAAATGCCTTAATAGTCTTTTCATTCTGCATTTATGTTTGATTATCCTAATGAAATTGTTCAATTAGAATTACTTGCACCAAAATACATGCAAATACATCAAGAAATACAAAAATACATCTGAAATTTGTGTTTTGTTTATGTAAAAGAAAAACTGGAACAGAGCTAGTTCTTGAGTGGCACATAACATACATAAAGCTGGCGAAGAATCTGAGACAACATGAGAGAGAACAACACACAAGCTGATGTAAGTTTCACACCATGTCAATATGGGCAGACAGGGACAGCAAGAGGGTGGAACGTTCAATGCAGTGACTGCTACAATTGAAGGAGCTCCTCAGATGGAACTATTGGATAAGAGAGTGTATACTCTTCAGGGGATCACAGAGAACTTCTGTATCCATTGTGGGCCCACAGGTCTCAGGAAAGAGCTCACAGCTGAAAATGAATGGATCTCCCTAGTCACATGAGACAGCCTGTATGCTGCTGTGGACGCTTGCCTTTTTAAAAGTAGGTCATGGCCAAAGGATAAAAATTTTTTGGCTACAAGAGGACATTGTCTTCTAGCAGTCCAAACACATTGTCATTAACCTCTTACCTTTGAGGTGTTCCTAGGAATTAATCTAAACATGAATGCTACATGGACTCTAAAGGCTGTTTTCTGGCAGCGTCAAAATAATTCTGAAATTTGGAGGTATATTTGTTCAAATGCATATGATAGTGAAGAAGGCAAGCCATTACTTGGAGAAAGATGTGCATGAGGTCTGAGGGAGAGTGCTTTCTAGTAGATTGGAAATTGGATAAGTCATCTGACTAAGGAAAGTCCCATTTTAGCAGACACAGTTAGGTTATTATGTTATAGTTATTGTCAAATCTCTCTTGCTATGGTAAATGTTTTATAAGTTCATTCATAAGTTTACCATCAGAAAATAATTGATTCAAAATGACTTAATGGTAGATTAGAGAACTCCCTCCTCTTTAAGAAGATCATTGCTTCACGGCGTATTATATTGCAGTGACCTCCCATACTAGGTTTGGAAGAAAGGAAGATCAGGACAAAGATGTTGCTGCAAGAAATGGTGTATTTTAACAATTCAAAATAAATGAAAGTAAAACACTTATTATGAAGGGAACTAAACAGGAATTACAAGAGTGAATCAAAAAGTAAAGGTAATTTGAAAATTATGCAGCGACCACTACAGATAGAAACTGATGCAATAGAACACATTCCCGAAGATTTATGGGTATTTTGAGCATGTAGAGTGCAGTGTTCTGCTGTTAGTCTAGTTGAAGCTAAGGTCAAGTGAACATGGACACTCTGCTACAGTATTACACTATTGGTGAACAGTGCATCATAGTGAAATTTCTTTGGGCAGAGGGAGTAAAACCATTGAAATTCACCAAAGGATGTTGGCCAGTGCAGATCAGTAAGCAGTTGGGTAACCATTTTGCACAAACTTTTTGGTATTCCAAGTCATTATGTACTGTGGCATGTGGAGATCCATAGCTGACAACCAAATGTGCAGCAACAGTAGACAACATAATCTGTTAGTCTTCTCTGATGAAATCATTCACCATGTCAATGTAGATATATGTGCACGATGTTGAAGGTCAGCCAGATTGAGCTTCATTAATAATACTTGTTCTTCCCACTTTAAACCTTTCTACCTATTCATAAACATTTTATGGAGTCATGCTGTTTTCTTTTTCATATTAAGCCAAAGTCCTTCAGTGAATTCCAGTGTGTTTCACTTCCTCTCCTCAAAGAAATTTTACTAAGGCTTGTTGTTCACCAATGATGCAGTTCCTCAGCAGAGCATCCATGTTCATTTGACCTTGGCTTCAACTACACTAATGGCAGAGGGCTGTGCTGTGCATATTTGAACTACCCATAAGCCATTGTGAATATGTTGTATTGCTTCATCTTCTATCCATTATGGCTACTACATAATTTTCAAATTCTCTTTATGTTTTGATTTACTCTTGTATTTACAATAAACTATAATCCTCTCATTGTCACGGTCATAGGAGACACCCTAAGTACCCTGTATTTCAGGCCTTTTCTTTTTCAGATGCTTCATTCTCCCTCGCACAGTTCTTTCAACAACAACAACAACATTTATTTATATAGCACATTTTCATACAAAAAGTAGCTCAAAGTGCTTTACATAATGAAGAAAAGAAAAATAAAAGACAAAAAAATAAATTAAAATAAGGCAACATTCCACTTCCACTGCCTCCCACCATTGTTGAACCTTCCTGAAGCCCCATTCCCTTCTTTTTATCTCTCCCATTCATGCTACCACTCCTTTTCTTCCTCTCAGTGTTCATACTTTCTCTATTGGGCAGTTCTCCATGCTGCCCTCCACTTCTCTCACAAGACCCAAAAGCCCCCTTCTCATCAGGTTTCATTCCAGCTGGGAGGCTGCAAGACAACACATTCATAAAAAAAAATGCACTTTGGTTTTATCAATGAAAAGTTAGATTGGCTGGTAGTGATTTTAAAATGTTAGTTTTTAGTTCTTGTTCTTTTATCATGCATGTCCCATCACTGGGCACTAAATTAAGTCTTCTAAGTTCTTGGTTAGATATAGATTCCTTAATTATGTTGAAAGAGTCCATGAGTTCATACAGTGTAGTGGCAGGTTAAGATTATATCATATTAGTCACTGATAATAAGTATGTCATGCTATTTGCACTTTTGTCTATATATCAGGAATTGGCTGTGCTGCAAGTAACAAAAAATAATTTAAAAAGAAGTAATGTAAGACCACCAAGGAGACACATAATAAATCTCTGTGCTATAATTGGACTTATAAAGATAACTTAATTAAGTAAGACATTGAGGGCTGTTTCTAAATCTACAGATTGAGCACCAAAGGAAAAGAAACAAAAAACCTAGTTAGGAAGAGATTTAGAATGAGAAGATATAATTTACTTGTAATTAAAAGCTCAGTTGAAACAAAAAATTGCTGTCACTGCAGCCATAATGGAAGGGAGTTTGAGACCCATGCTCTGAAGAGCTGTAATATCCATGGTAATCAGTACAATCAGTTTTAGAAGAGATAAACTTTAAACATTAGTAGATGACAGTGAGGTGTCATCATTAAGAAATGGAGGAAAAATTAATTTGTTCAATTAATAGTTTAATCATTAGGTTGGTGTTAATTTGATTTTTGGAAATCTCCTAAATATTTATTTCTCTTTTCATCTATTTTAAATCATTTTTAAAGTCACTAACCCAGTAGCTGCTAGAATTATGGAGCCACTGTTTGCTAGACATAAGACAATTGTATACGTTTCTGCACAGTTGACAAACATCTAGTGGGAAAAAAATAAATGATTCATAATGTCTTACCAGACCATGCACTATCACTTAAGCTATAATCCATAGAATCTTGTTTTTAACAGATGCTTTCCTTTTCATTTTAATTCTTTTAAAATAATTAAATATTATTCCCTATGCATTTTGCCTTTGCTAAGAATCTTTTCACTTCTATAAACAGTGAAAACAGGTGGATGGATTCCAAGTATTGTGATTTATTTCCTATTCTGTCGTGAAAGCACATGAAATTCAAATTCTTCTTTATAATTCAACATTAAGTGTAATAGGGTTTATATGGTCATTATAGTCACATTGACAGGGCACATTGAATTTCTTACTTTCATGTGCTAATCAACATGCAACACGTCACCTATCCAGTGCCATGATTTATGAGTGTAGAGCCTGACATCAAGACTTTGATGGCCTCACTGGAGCATGAAGCAGCTTTTCATTGCTTAAAGGCAGGCTTTTCTTGCAGGAAAGACAACATGCCAGGTCTGCTTTGGATATACTTACAGTTTCACCCTGATAACATTTCAGCCTTTTAAAGTGCTCATAATACTTTTATAGGATTTCTCTAGATAGTGAACTGAGAGTTCTTTCCTTAGGGGTGTGTTTGTCATTTCTTTGCCCTACATGACAAGCGTGTGCCAAGCAGCCACTGGTGTATGATGTCAGCAGCATCTTTTCTATAGAAAGGGAGTTTTTAGTTTAGGAAACTGTCAGATTTTCTGATTTGTATCTGAAATCAAGTTGCCATGTAAATTATATTTTTCTTCTACTACCATTGTTAGACTTTTTGCTTTTGTTATTTGTCAGCTCTTTTTGTTTAACTACTAGTTATTTTGGGTGCTTTAATTCTTTTTTTTCCCATATACTATTTGTTTTTCTTATCTTTATATCATCAGGTCTAATGGTATTCATCATAAGCAACTTAGCTAGGCACGGCTTGACTAGCCACATAGCACATGGCAGGTGAAGCACATCCTTGCTAGTTTAGTCCAAGGTATCCATTTAACTTCCATCTTTCAAGTTAGCCCCAGTGTCTGCTAGAGCTTTGCAATCCATGCTAATTTTGAAAAATGTCCCTACCCATCAACTATTCAGATGACTGAACAACACAAATAGTATTGACTGAATGTTTCCTGTGCAACAGGAGTCAGGACAGTTTTTATCAGATAGTGTTATTTTCTCATCAGGGACATAATCTCTGGGATCTTCAAGTTTGACTAACATAATGAAAGAAAAAAGGATATGCTAGCAGAATCAATAACTATAAAGTTCTGGTAGGGGCAAGTCTGCGTCCCAATGCAGTTTTAATTAACCTCTTGGAGCAAATGGATAGTTCCTAAGAAATCGATTCTGCCCCAGGTACTCTAAAGAGCCAAAACCAGGAGATGTGGAATGGACTGAAAATGAAGATCATCATATACAAATAACATGTTGCTCTACCATATATGGCATTTGCTGGAGCCAAAGTTAGTTATTATTCTGATGTGGTCAATAAGGGAAAATTCAATTTGAGTATCCTTTTGAAAACTTTTATATTAGACAAGATACAGGTACCATGTTTCTATCTTCGTTCAATGTATGATTAGCTTTCTCTATTTGTCCATTTCTAATAAATTTCTCCTTAAAAATGTGTTCCACCTAGATTTGACTACTATCCTAGTCTGCTCTGTGGATACTCTGCCTGCATGCTTTCTTAAATTTTGCTTTTCCTTTTTAGTCCTTTTCATTGTGCACACTCTTAACTTGCATCTCCACTCGTCCCTTGGATCCTTCTACCTTTTTCCTGTACTGAAGAAGTAAAACCTTCACCCATCAATACTTTCAAGCTGTCACTCTGTACTTCTTGTCTTTCAAAAGAACATTGTTTGTTGGGGAAGAATAGTAGCACTGTGGTTAACACTGCCTCATGGATATGGATAGACTCCAGCTTCCTGAATTGGAGTACTGTAAATAAATTGGAGAAGGCTGTGTTATATTGTTTTTTACCAGCTCATTCAACATTCCCTATCTGAGATTTTCCTGACTGGAAGTATGTAGGAGAAAAAGAGCTGTAATTGGTATTACGAATGACCTCTTCATAAGGTGTGTGGTGTTCTTTCAGTGTGTCTCTTTTTAAATGTACAGCTGCTTTTGACATGGTTAACTACAAAACTCTCCTAGACCACCTCTCTAACTGGAACTGCAAAGCCAGGATGCATTGCTATGCACCTTTCTTGCCTCATGTAGTTTTTATTCTTAAATGGTGAATCCTCCTCCCTTCTGCCTGTTACTTGTAGTCTCCCAGAATGGGTTTTGCCTGGTCTAAAGCTCTGCATGCTTCTACTGTATTGCCTTTTCTGACAATTTCATATTAGTTTAACTCAGACCCTAATCATAACCATCTTAATGTGCAAATCACTATTAAGTGCACTGCAGTTCAACATTCTGCTCTGTAAAGCAAGACTGGCTACAAGTTTCTTTGTTTACTGTATGTGCATATTTGGATAAGCTGACAGACAGAGGTTAAAGGTCAATTTAAAAATCACTGGTATTTTTATTAATTAAGTCTGTGATCAAGAAAAGTAAACAGGAATAGGCCGACTTACACAAAAAGGCAATGCCAGAATAGGCAAAGGTATTCAAGGAAAAAGCAAAAACCAGGCAAAGATTAAAAAATCACAAGAATAAGAAAAAATAAATAAATAAAGAGAGCTCAACAAGGCAATTTTGCAAAAGAAGGTAGTACTTCTGTCTTACTCTTCCCTTTTGGCCAGTATCAGAGCCAGAACAAAGTTAGCAGGGGAAATCAGGTTCTCATGGGGGTTTAATCTGTTATAACAATACAAATATGCCCAAGAGTGCATATGCAACATATTAAAGCAATCAGAACTTCATCCTTACCTGTGTTAGTGTCTATCAAACACATGTTAAGTGCACTCACAAGTGCACAGGATTACACATACAGAAAACCTAACACACAGCACTGAATATAGCCTGATAAGATCTCTGGGGTGTAATAGCCATGAAAGTGTCTTGGAGAACTTGGACCAGAGGTTACTTTAAATGGAATCTAAAGGCTATTTGCTGCCAGATAAATAATTCGTCCAGTGTGAAAAAATGAATAGAGAAAAGAGTTACTAGACAAAAAGGAAGGGAGTAAGGGGGAGAAAAAGTGGGAGGTGTGGGGAGATGAACTAAAGACTACCTGTGTCTTACTGTGGTTGGTAGGAAATGGACAACCCATATTGTAGAATGCTAAGGGAAAAACTCTGCTTTAGTTTTTTAGTTGTTACTTTTATAAATTTCTGTTCTCCTCATCTTCATGCCCTCTTTTTATGTTGTGGTGAACAAGCAACATATCTTGCTTGTCTGTGTGTTCTTTTTGATGCTATTCTGATCTTGGAGAGACTCTTGGGGACACTCTTCAAGAACTTGGGACACAATCCCATTTTGCCAACTTGTGCCTCTGCCTGCTTCTGGTGCTGTGATGGAAAAAGCACAATGGATGGACAATCTACACAGTGCATGTGTGTGTGAGAGTAAGTGTAAGATTTAGTATGCAGTAATTAACAACATATCTGAGAGACAAGTAAGTGTTCAGATATACTACCCAAGAATCCTACAAATTGAATGTGGCTTTTAGACATTTTTTATTTTCTTCCAAGATTGAAATCATAATTCTTTACATTGCATACCATCCATTTCATTATGATGAAATGGACACCTTAACAACAACAACTTATACAGAAACTTATTGTTTCTTTTGTGCAAAAACAATATTAATAGTTCTGAAAAGATCATTCATTAGTGTCTCTACTCCCTATGCCTTTCTTAATCTCAACTGATCCCTTTTGATATATGGGAACGTTAAATTGGTGGCTTCCTTTACTAAAAACCTTTGCAGTTCAATTTTGAGGCAGGGGTAACCTTTGTAACTATGGATCCTTATGAATCTGAGATTCCCACTTGTGCTTTATTATATCAATATCAGTTGAAATAGGAGTCAAAGGTAATTTTCTAATGCCTGCTGGGGAAAGTTTCAGACAGGAACTGTTTTTTTTTCCAGACAGAACTGTGTTCTTCTCTGCATGAGCACCAAAATGACACTGAGTGGCATTCTGCTGTGCTACTCATTAATAATAGCCCACAAGTTTTACAGATGTCCTTGTGGCAGCTACGCATAGCTAGCATTTTTTTATAATAGCAGTCTTAACTACTAATCAAGTTTCTGTTTCAGTCATTTTAAAGCACCAGGCACCTGGTACATATTCACCAGTTCCTCTTAAATGTCACCTACAGATTAAAATTTTAGATACAAGTAAAAGAGGGACTTTCATGAAGTTTTAGGTTTACTGTGGCATGAATGAAATCATGCCTGGTAGCACCTCTAAGCTGCAGGCAAATGGCTTCTGGAAGATCCATTTCAAACTAAGATGATTTTCCTGAATTAGATACACATACTGTACATGTCAGTTAGTGCTTTCATTCTTCTATTGCTGAAATTTAGAGAACATGTAGTTAATCATTTCATCATTGGACCAACAAGCACTTAAGGAAACCTACTGAGGATCAGACATCTGAATTATAGATTGACCTGTCACATTTCATCCTCACTAAGCCTCCATGTGGTCTCACTAATAGAGTGCAAGTTAAATGCAGAATTGATTGTTCTGAACCACACATTTATGTCCATTAAACTAAAGCATTACATTTATTTTTTCTACAGGACTGCTTGGATTCCAAAACGCATGGTAAATGCCTCCCTGTATCTTTAACTGGACCTCAATCCGCACTCCTACAAAACTATTATATTGAACATAAAATACAAAACAGCATAATTTAATTAAAATAAATCCATTTGAACATAATATGGGCAGTACGGTGGCGCAGTGGGTAGCAGTGCTACCTCGCAGTTAGGAGACCTGGGTTCACTTCCCGGGACCTCCTGCGTGGAGTTTGCATGTTCTCCCTGTGTCTGCGTGGGTTTCCCTCCAGGCACTCCGGTTTCCTCCCACAGTCCAAAGACATGCAGGTTAGGTGCATTGGCGATTCTAAATTGTCCCTAGTGTGTGGGTGGGTGTGTGTGCGTGCCCTGCGGTGGGCTGGCACACTGCTTGGGGTTTGTTTCCTGCCTTGTGCCCTGTGTTGGCTGCAATTGGCTCAGTGACCCTGTAGTTAGGATATAGCGGGTTGGGTAATGGATGGATGAACATAATATAATGTAAAAGTGACATATACTAACACAATTTCAAATTTGGATTGCAAAGATAGTCCCTATATAGTGTAAAGAGAAGACAAACAACAGTAAAGGTTTGGAGGTTCCGTCCCCGTATACTGTCAGGGAAAAAAAAAAAAAGGTCAGACAGGTTATGATACCATACATCAGACATATGAGGGTTGGCAGGCAGACAATTTATGAGGTGGGAACGGAAGTGAAGCGATTGTGGTGAAGAAATCGTGGTGGTGGATGGGAAAATGACATCATCAGGAGGGGACCAGAGAGTAGAAAGGAACCCGGAAGTGGCTGGTTTCTTTAGGCATCCGGGTAAAGTCACGGTGGCGGTGCTTCATTTTTTTTGAGAAAACAAAGAAAGAGAGGTTAGTACCCTGCCGTTGTCCCCTGGTACGACTTGTTGCGGTGCACGTCAGGTCCTTAAGCTACTCCCTATGCACTCGTGTGTGATATGACCCCCCCTTCAGCCCAGACCCATCGGGTCGGGCGGCTCGAACCAAGAGGTCATGAACCCGCGAGAAAGCGTTAGCGTTGGCTTGGAGGTTACCTCGGCGATAAGTGACGGTGAACTTATACGGCTGCAAGTCCAAAAACCACCTGGTGACCTGAGGATTCAAGTCCCTTTGGAGGGCCATCCACTGGAGGGTGGCATGGTCCGTCACCAGGGTGAACTCCTGGCCCAACAGGTAGTATGGCAGGTGAGTTACCACCCACTTGATGGCCAAGGCTTCCCGTTCCACCGCTGCATACCTTGTCTCCCAGTCCAACAGTTTCCGGCTCAGGTAAATCAAGGGGTGCTCAATACCTATCAATGCTTTGGCTCAGCCTGGCGCCTAGACCTGTGTCCGAAGCATCGGTCTGGAAGAGAAAAGGAAGAGAAAAATCAGGAGTTCTCAAAACAGGTGCTGTTGTGAGGGACGTTTTTAAGTCACTGAATGCCTGTTCCGTCAAATCGTTCCACACCACATGCAAAGGGACCTTTTTCTTTGTCAGATCCGTCAAGGGGGAGGCCCTCTCTGAAAACCAAGGTACAAAACGGCGGTAGTAACTCGCTAATCCTAAGAAGGCTTGCACTTGTTTCTTGACTATCGGACAGGGCCATTCAAGGATGTCTTTGATTTTTGAACTCTGTGGTTTCACCAGTCCCCCTCCCACCAGGTAGCCTAAATACTTGGCCTCATCCAACCCAAAAAAACATTTTCGGGATTGATATGTAGCCTGGCCTTCACTAATGTCAGGAGGATGGCATAAACCTGCAGCACATGCTCCTCCCAGGTGCCGGAAAAGATGACAACGTCATCAAGGTAGGCAGCACAGTAGGACTGGTGTGCCCTTAGCACTCTGTCTACCAGATGCTGAAAGGTTGCTGGTGCCCCGTGCAGTCCAAATGGAAGGACCTTGTATTGCCAGTGTCCACTAGGGGTGCTAAATGCCGTTTTCTCTCTTGCAGATGCTGTTAAGGGAATTTGCCAGTATCCCTTCGTCATGTCAAGAGTAGTCAAGTAACGGGCCGTCCCCAGCCGCTTGAGGAGTTCATCCACGTGGGGCATGGGGTAGGTATCGAACTTGGAGACTTGATTAAGACGTCGAAACTCGTTACAAAATCTCCACGACCCGTCAGGCTTAGAAACGAGGATGATGGGACTTGACCACGGACTGTGACTTTCTTCAATAATGTCCATGTCCAACATCCGTTGAACTTCTAGCTCCACCTTTGCACGTTTCACCTCCGGGAGGCGATAGGGTTGTTCCCTGACTACCACTCCTGGGTCCGTCACTATGTCGTGCTGAATCAGCGAGTTGCAGCCCGGTGCTTCACTGACCACTTCCGGGACAGACAGGATCGCACTTTTGAGCTTGTGGCCGAGGTTAAGTTCTGCTTTTTCCGATAAAAGGGGAAAGGGTAGGGCCGGCAAGAGGGCGGTCTTCCCTGTCCTTCCACGTCTTCAGTAAATTAACATGGTATACCCGCTTGCTCGGCTGACGATTTGGTTGACTCACCAAATAGTCAACGAGCCCTTTTCTCTCTTTAACCTCGTAAGGGCCCTGCCAATGAGCCAGCAATTTTGAGTGGGAAGTGGGCACAAGCACCATTACCTGATCTCCTGGCTGAAATTCTCGAAGGGAGGTGTTTCTATTGTAGTTCCGTGCCTGCACTGCTTAAGCTTTTGACATGTGTTTCCTTTAGTTGGGGTCGGATTTTTTTCCAACCTGCAGCGTAATTGAGCAATATACTCTAAGATGTTGGTGGAAGGAAGTGCCTTATTTTAGAACGTCCAAAATGCCCACGGCGTTGGCGCCTATACAAAAGTTCAAAAGTAGAAAACCTCGTGGAGGCTTGTGGCACCTCCCAATAAGCGAAAAGTACCAGGGGTAAAAGCTGGTCCCAGTTCCTACCATCTGCACTAACTACCTTGTGGAGCATCTGTTTGAGGGTCTGACTGAATCTTTCACACCAACCCATCCATCTGAGGATGATAGACAGACGTTTTTAGATGCTTAATGCAGAGTAACTTGACAACCTCCCTGAACATATCCGAAGTAAAGGGCGTACCCTGGTCCGTAAAGGACTTCTTTGGGTATGCCCACTCAGGAAAAAAGTCCTACTAATTCCTGTGCAATATTTTTTGTATTAGCGGTTTGCAGGGGAACCGCCTCTGAGTACCAATTGCATAATCGACCATAACTAATATGTACTTATGGCCTCGCACCAAAGGCTCCAGGGGTCCTACCAGATCGACACTGAACATCTATAAGGGGAATCGGGAACCAGAGGAGCACGATCCCTCCTGGGAATCTGACGTAGCTGCCAGACTGAGCAAGACTGACAGAAACATCGGACCTCCTCATTGATCTCGGGCCAGTAGAACCAGAGTTTCACTCGCTCCAGGGTTTTTTCGCAGATCTACCGCTGGTAGGTCCACGGGACTAACAACAACTTCCACGCCTCGCCTTCGTGTTCCGCAACTCGATACAACAGATCATTCTCCAAGACAAAATAGGGTCCCGGTGGCAGGGAATCTGACGGTGACACACCATCTACGGAAATGATGGCATTCTGGGCAAACTTCAGGGAATCATCGTTCCACTGTTCTCTTTTAAAAGAAGCTGGCGTAGAGCAAAACTGATGCAGTGAGCGGATCTGGTGGAAGGACCTGGGGTAGCGACAATCTGACCTGGATCCTCACCCGTTTGCACTTCCGTGTCAAGGGTCCGTCACCGAAGAGGGCTCCCCCTGATCGTCCATGTCATCTACAGTTGCCGAGGAGCATGGCGTGGGAGCAGCGGGAGGGCTCCTGAACCATCCACAATTAGACCCAAGCTAGGTTCAGGAGTGATCCCTGTGATACCCGCGTTTACTTTCTGACCAGTCTTGTCCCAATATAACAGGAAAGGAGGGCTAAGGCAACACAGTGACAAGCAGTTGTTTCAGATTCCCCTTCCAGGTGTCACACATGTGCGCATGGGAAACAGCTGAAGGGCATAAATACTTGTAATTCTACACCAAGGCCAGGGGGCGGTGGAGTGTACTGACTATCTCAGTCCCTTGCAGACCTTTCCCGGGAAATCCTGCCTCTTGCCAGCCCCAAGGATGACGTCACTTCCGGAGACGAGGACGCCACTCCCAGTTCCTGCAATGCTGACGTCATTTCCTTTCCAACCCTTTAAAACTGCCATCTTGCCTCAGTACAGGCAGTTCTATTCTGGACTCTGAACTATACACATTGTGTACATAAAAAGAGCAATTTTGCAGCCAAGCATAATATACGGGTGGCTGCCCCAACCCTTTATGATGTCTCCGATTCATTCTTGTGACAGCGGCGTAGTTGGCAAGATGCAGCTTTCCCAGAAGAAACCGGGAAGGAACCATGAAAGTACTCAGGTAGGAGAGTACCGGGGCCCGTGTTTCCGGGTGGGTGGCGTGCTCAGCGGTCCAGAGTGGCATGGTGCAGGCTTCGCTCCCACCAAGGGACAACGAACCCCTAGTCCTACACAGGGAGAATGTGGAGGAGACCCACCGACGTGGGCTAGTTCCTGAGGAGAAAACGAAAAGGGCTTACTATGTTCTCTCAAAGGAGAGGACTGAGCCGCCCGTTGGGACCAAGGTCCTAGAGACATATGGGCTATCCCCAGACCAGCAGGTAAAATCCCTACAGACTTGGGAATATGATCCTGAGAGATCAACCCGGGGGCAAGCTTATGCTCTCTGGGAAATAGTGGCTCAATGGCTAAGACCCGTTGAGCTAAACACCAGACAAATTGTTCAGCAGGCAGCCTGCTTTATCTTGCTTCAAGGTCTCCCACTAACTTAGCCCAGCCGGTCTGGGGAGACTTCCATTCCATGGACAAGCTAATAGCTCAAATAAGACCTAAGCCAGCCCTCACAATCTGTGAGAGCAGAACGGTCCTCTAGTGGACTCCGTAGGGATTACGTCCAACTGTATAAGTCCCTTCCATATAACCCGAAGCGTGTCCCCGATGCCCCAGGGGCGCGGGGGGGCTGCGGGTGGAGGCCCACGCGCGGGAGCGCAGAGGGATGCGGGGTGGGGAAGGGAGTGAGGACGGTTTATGTGCACTTACGAACCCCCTGGCTACTGGTCATACGGGAGTGGTAATAATCAATGGCCTTAGAGTTACAGCACTTCTGGATTCCGGCAGCAACATCTCTATTGTTTATTGTCGTTATGTACTACTGCGACAGGGGACGAGAAAAAAGACCTGTATCCGGTGTATACACGGCGAAACACGTTTGTATAAAACCGCCCTGTATGTCATCAGCTATGAGGGAGTGGTAAAAAAGTTCACCGTGGCGGTCCACCCACACCCACCTTTTCCTGTAATCCTAGGGTGAGACTGGTCTGACAGTAAATGCGGTATACTGATAACCACTCCTCGTAACTCGGTAGGCCTAGTCATAGAAGGAACAAACCCATCTCAGGCTGTTTCCATGCCGTGTAACCTGCCGGAGGAAAGAGATAAGGTAGACTCCGAGGAGGACGGAGAGGTTCCTGGGCCGTCGCACATAAACAGTCATCAACCCGGGCCTCGACGAGCCGGGAGGACTCCCCGCCCCTTGAGGTCAGACCAGACCCTCTCTCCGAGTTACAAATTTCAATTCAATGAAACACCGGCGTCTTTCCGGGGAGAACAATGGAATGACGACTCCCTGAAGTTTGCTAAAAATGCAGTTGTGCTTGTCAATGGCCAACGCACTCATCATGCCCAATGCCTCGCGGCCCCTCCACTTTGTACTTTGACAACGATCTGTTATATCGAGTAGCTGATCAGAGGGCGGAGTGCGGAAGTAGCTGCTAATCCCACGAACCCTACCAGCGGCAGGTTTGTGAGCTGGCACACGCCCACCTCCTGGGAGGCCATCTATGCACCGAAAAGACTATAGAGTGGAATTAAGCTCAGATTTTATTGGCCGTGAATAAATGAGAACGTTCGCCGTTTTGCATTTCTTGTCCAGAATGTCAATTACGGCAAATTCCTAGGAAGGATCCCAGCCGCTCCTCTCATTTCCCCTTCCCCTGATTGATGTTCCCTTTGAGCATATTGGGGTCTATATAGTAGGACCTCTGGAGCCCTCGGCCCGAGGACATAAATATATATTAGTCTCGTAGGATTACGCCTAACCCCCCCGATATCCAGAGGCAGTTCCGTTGCACTCTGCCACTACTAAAGCTAATCGCACGGGAACTAATGGGTGTGGTTTGCACGTGTCGGGATCCCTAAAAGACAATCCTTACGGATCAAGGATGCCCTTTACCTCTGCGACGTTCAAGGAAACAGCCAAGTTACTCAAAATAAAGCACTTAAGGACGCGGTGTATCATCCTCAAACCGATGGCTTGTTGAAAGGTTCAATCAAACTCTCAAGCAAATGCTGCGCAAGGCGGGTCAGCGGGGACGGGAGGAACTGGGGATCAGCTCCTCCCCCTCGTACTCTTTGCTTATCGGGGTATCCCACAAGCCTCTATGGGGTTCTCCCCTTTTGAACTGTTGTATGGACGACAACCCCGAGGATTATTGGATGTGTTAAAAGAAGGGATGGGAAGGAGAGGCTCTTCCCTCTGTCAATATATTAGAGTATATCGCACAGTTACGCGATTGATTCAGGAAAATCAGGGCCTATTTTAAAAAGTCACATGGAATAGGCGCAAGCAGCACGAGGCCCACTATTATGATCGTGGCACGGTTCCTCCGGGAGTTCCAACCGGGGGATCGCATCATGTGTTGGTCCCTACCTCGCATTCGAAGTTGCTTGCCCATTGGCAAGGGCCCCGTATGAAGTTAAGGAGAGGAAAGGGCTCGTCGATTATTTGGTGAAACAACCCAATCGTCAGCTGAGCGAGCGGGGGTGTATCATGTTAACTGCTGAAGCCGTGGAAGGAGAGGACCTGATCCCTCCTCTGCTCAGCCCTGGCTCTTTCTTTGCTCAGAGTGACAGCCTTAACTTCGGTCCTGACTTGAATGCCAAACAGAGACAGGAACTTGAGACAGCGATCTTGTCCGTTCCGGAGGTAGTAAGTGAGCAACCTGGAAGGACCTCTCTGAATTGCACACAACATCGTGACAGAACCCGGAGTTGTCGTACGAGAACGCCCATATCGGCTTCCCGAAGCAAAGAAGGCAGAAGTGGAGCTTGAGATCAAGCGCATGCTGGAGCTAGGTGTGATTGAGGAAAGTTTTAGTCCCTGGTCCAGTCCAATTGTCTTGGTCAGTAAACCCGATGGGAGTTGGAGGTTTTGCAATGACTTCCGTCGACTGAATCAAGTCTCCCAATTTGACGCCTATCCAATGCCTCGCGTGGACGACCTCCTCGAGAGACTTGGACAAGCGAAGTTTTTGACCACACTTGACATGACAAAGGGGTACTGGCAGGTTCCTTTAACGGACTCCGCGAAGGCACCCCTAGTGGGCACTGGCAGTACACGGTCCTCCCATTCGGGTTACATGGGGCTCCGGCAACTTTTCAGCGTCTGGTGGACAGAGTGCTCCTCCGGCCCCATAACGCGTTTAGTGCTGCCTATTTGGATGACGTTGTCATCTATTCCAGCACATGGAGGGATCATGTGCGGCAGGTGGAAACAGTATTGCGGACACTGGATGAAGCCGGACTTCGAATTAACCCAAAGAAGTGTTTCTTGGATTAAAGAAGCTAAGTATTTGGGGCTACCTGGTGGGCTCATGGTGCCGTAAAACCACAGTGCTCCAAAGTTAATGCCATATTAAACTGGCCCCGTCCGAATACCAAGAGACAAGTGCAGGCTTTTTCTTGGGTAGCGGGGTACTACCGCCGGTTTGTACCCCAGTTCTCCCGAGAGAGCAGCACCCTTGACAGACCTTGCAAAGAAGAGGGACCCCCAAACACATGGTATGGACTGACAAGACTGCCGCTGCATTTTGTTACCTAAAACAGGCCGCCTTACGTTAGCACCCATATTGAAAGCACCCCAACTTTGCACTTCCTTTATACTCCAAGAAGGACGTCTTAGGACACAGGCCTGGGGGCCATGCTGAGCCAAAGTGTCAATGGTGTTGAACACCCCGTCATGTACCTGAGCTGGAAACTGTTGGATCGGGAGACCAGATATGCCGCAGTGGAACGGGAGGCTCTTGCGATAAAGATGGGCGATTACGCAGTTGAGGTACTACCTCTTGGGCCGTGAATTTACTTTGGTGACAGACCATGCACCCCTCCAGTGGATGGCCCTTCACAAGGAGTCGAATCCGCGGGTCACTAGGTGGTTTCTTGACCTCCAACCTTATACAGTAAGTTCTCACTTGTTCACCGGAAGGGTTCTCTCCATGCCAATGTGGATGCTCTCTCTCGAGTCCACGACCTCTCGGACAAGTCCGCCCGACCCAGTGGGTCTGGGCTAAGGGGGGGGGGGCTTTGTCACACACGTGCACATGGGAAACAGCTGAAGGGCATAAATACTTGTAATTCTACGCCAGGCCAGGGGGCGGCGGAGTGTACTGACTATCTTTCTTGGTCCCTTGCAGACCTTTCCCGGGAAATCCTGCCTCTTGCCGGCCCCAAGGATGACGTCAGACGAGGACGCCACTCCCAGTTCCTGCAATGCTGACGTCATTTCCTTTACAACCCTTTAAAAACTGCCATCTTGCTCAGTACAGGCAGTTCTGTTCTGGACTCTAAACTATACACATCGTGTACATAAAAAGAGCAATTTTGCAGCCGAGCATAATATACGGGTGGCTGCCCCAGCCTTTATGATGTCTCTGATTCATTCTTGTGGACACAGGTTATGAAGCATTTTGCAAGACCTATATGACCTGGTCTCCCCATGTACACAAGTCATGCTCATTCTTTGAGCTACCCACTGTCGCGGTAGAACATAACGGTGAGCAATAATAGTAATGTTACTCCTGGAGTCGAACAACACCACAACCGAGTGCCCATTTTACCAACACCACTCCTGTATTGGACACTGCCAGGGGATTCGACAGAGCACAGTAACCTTTCTCCTTTGGCCCAGGTGCAGTCCATCGGTTCGATGTTTAAGGGACAAGCGGGTGAGAATATGCACCACTTCGCCGCACTTGAAGCAGCGCGGCGGGGCAGGGGCACCCAGTCTTTTGGTTTCGCCGGAGCCTCCACAGTGGCGATGGGTGGGCTCAGGGGTAGCGACACGTCCCTGTCAGGCCCTGTGAGCCGACCTCTCCGACCCCCCGAGTCAGGTCACCGCCAGCTGGCGCTCTAAGACCTCCAGAAGAACCGTTACATGTATTTATAAGGGTGTCTTCGGACCTGCTGGGTGACGTAGTAATGATGGGAATTCCAGCTCTTTTAAGAGAGCCGGCTCTTATGGCTCGGCTCACTTAAAAGAGCTGGCTCTTTCAGCTCCCAAGTGGCTCTTCAGATTTTTTTGGTGCTAAAATTTAATTTATTACCAAAAATAATGTAAAGTTATAAGTGAAATGAATTACTAACGTATAAAACATACATTATATCAAATGTTTATTATTTATATGTCTTATAACATGATACAGAATAATAAATTTTAAGGTATACAAACAGAACCATCTCAATTTGAGAAAGATCCAATATTTTTAATTATTTACAGTGAAACAACATAAGCTTAGAGAATCACAAAACAAAATATAAATAATGTGTAAAAACAAAAAAGTAGCATCCAGGAAACAGTTTTAGCTAGTCTTTAAAGAAGGTTGGCATTAAGAAAAACCAAGTGCCTCAGCTTTGAGGGGTTGATCCTGTTTCTTCTCTCTGTTATTATCTGCCCTGTTTTGGAGAAGATTCTCTCTGAGGGGACTGATGTTGCTACAATGCACAGTCCTCTGTGCCATTACATGCGTAAGACGTGGGTAAACTGAAGCCTTGGTCTCCCACCAGCTCAGCGGGTCTGCGCTTCTTTGGAAAAGAGGCTCCTCAAGATATGATCTCACTTCCAGTATTGCATCTGCTAAGGGATTCCTTCTTTTCTGAGTGTCTACAGGACCAGTTGCTCGTTCTTTAAAGAACCTCCAAACAGCAGATGCTTGTGGCTCCTCTTGTTCATCCTCTGTTCCCTTTTTCTCCCTCTTGGCCCCCTGGCATTGGAGCTGGCTGGAAGTATCTTGCTGCTGCACTTATTCTCTGAAGAGCTTCATCAGCCGCTCTGTTTTCATTAAAGGCCAACCTTTTGAATCTTGGTCAAGCATGGTGGTTTCTGAAAGAATACTGTTGTATTCTATTCTGTGAAACTTTCTGTCCATGGATGCACAGAGACAGCCACTAACTCTGCCACTTTCCCTGTGGTTACTCTGGTCTGGTGTTCCGTTGTTACTCTCTACAGACCCTTGCACAGGATCAGCATTTTGGATGCTGTAACATAGCTGAAAATGAGTAAAGAATAACTGTTAAAATTATGCTTTGTTTTATTTAGCAGTATATATTATTTCCGTTCATGTCTAATCTACTTTTCATACCAATAATGCAACAACAACTAATAAAAATGATAATAATAATTGAATAATAATGATATTAATAACAATAATAATAATGTAGTAGCATTTGTACACTGTACCTGTCTGCACTGATCTCCACAGTGACCTGCTCAAATGGCTCCAGAACAATGCATGTCTCCTGCAGTACCTCCCATTCCTCTTGGCTCAGAGGATCAACTGGTGCACTGATAACAGCCAGGGTAGAGATGACTGCATCCTTGGACTCCAGAATCCGTTTTAGCATATGAAAGGTTGAGTTCCACCTTGTAATGCACTCCTGTTTGAGCTTGAGCTCAGGCATGCCCATCTGTCGTTGGGTAGATTTGAGCTCCTCTGTAGCTGTTGTGCTCCTGTGGAAAATTCCACTATTGCCTTCACTTTGTCCACAGTGGGTTTCATCACCTTCAGAGCATCTCTCACAAACAGGTTAATTGTGTGTGCAAGACATGGGTGGTGGGTCCATTTCAGGATTTTAATTGCTTTAATTATGTTAGCTGCATTGTCACTGACACAGCAAACCACTTTGTTTTTCCACATCCCACTCTTTTGCCACTTTGAGCAGCTCCTCTGCTAAGTTATCAGAAGTGTGTCTGTCACTGAACTCAAAACAATCCAGAAGACAGGTCACCATTTTGTAATTTTCAATAAAGTGGCAAGTAACTGACATGTAGGATGTGGTGGTGCGGGATGTCCAACAGTCAGTTGTCAGGCAAACTCCTGGGGCTTTTTTAACTCTCTCTTGCAGTAAAGCATGTTTTCTGTCATATAGGTTTGGGATAATTTTGTGGGAGAGAGTTTTCCTGCTTGGAATTACATAAAATGGATTGAGAGCATGAGTAAAGGTTCTGAATCCTTTGTCTTCCACGATAGAAAATGGTTGGAAATCACGTGCAATCATTTTTAGCCAATTCCTCATCAATTGTGTTCTGTTTAACTGAAGTTATGGCTTTTTGCACAAACTGTCTCATAGAGCTCTGGGTTGTAGGTCTAGGTGGTTGTGGTGCTGTACTGGATGACGGTGTAGACATTGACAAACTGGCACTTTCAACAGTTGCAGTAGACAAACTGTCACTTTCATTAGTAGCAGGTTCACTTGTCTTGTCTTTTTTCTTCCAACTGCACTGACGGATGTACAGTTCTCATGTGCCCGGTGCAGATTATTTGTAGAGCCTGTTCGATATGAGATTTTAACCTTGCGACGCTCTACACTCTGCCTTTGTATTATCAATGTAATTGAAATGTATCCAAATTTTACTCCGTTTCCTACGGTCCCACTCATTTTGTCGCGCATGTGTCCTTCCCTCCTGTTTCTCTCTCTGAGCGTGTGTGTGGTGTTTGTCTGTAGCACCGCCCCTCCCCCCTCCTGCTCCTGCTCAGTGCAGACACGCATTGTGTAGTTGACCAATCCCATGCAGCTTGGAAAAAAAAATAGAGAAATAAAAAAAGTGTCTCCGACTCTGGCTCACAGGCAGGAGCCGGCTCCGATCGTTCGCTTCAAAGAGCCGGCTCCGATCATTCACTTCAAAGAGTCGGCTCCAAGAGCCGTTTCGCTCGCAACCAACATATCACTATGACGTCGTCAGGCATGGCATTGACTAACCCCTCACAGGCTACCTGTTCGACCACCTGATGAGCCTGGTTGATATCTGGCCTTAGCCAGCACCCGAGCTTGCCCCAGAACTCGAATGTCTGGGCTCTAACCGGGCGGTTGGGGTCAAATTTCCAGTTCTGCCATTCTCTTGCCTGCTGGCCCGAGGTTACGCCATAGCGATTAAAGATCTCGGCCCCCAGGAGGTTGTAATTGGCGGCTTCCTCCTCAGGCAGATCGTGATAGGCCTGCTGCACGACGCCCTTCAAGTACGGCGCCAGTATGGATGCCCATTCTGCCCTCGGCCATTGGTTCCGAAATGCAGTCCTCTAAAAAACCGACAGATATGACTCAATATTGTCCAACTCGGAGAGCGAGACAATAGGAGATGGTGGAGGCCGTGCGGGCTCCAGCTTTACCGCTTCCACCGCCGCCAGCCATGTCTTTGTCTCCAGCAGCTCCGCTTTCGTGGCTGGCTGCTCCAGTTTGATAGCCTGGAGCTCATTCATCATGGTAGTCAGCACCGTATTCAGGTCTTGCCCTTCAGACATTCTTCGTGCTGCTATCCTGCCGGCTACCCCACTGTAAAGAGAAGACAAACAACAATAAAGGTTTGGGGGTTACTGTCAGGCAAAAAAAATACGTCAGACAGGTTGTGATACCATACATCAGATATATGAGGGTTGGCAGGCGGACAATTTATGAGGTGGGAATGGAAGTGAAGTGAAGGAATGCCGGGAAGAAATCGTGGTGGTGGATGGGAAAATGACATCATCAGGAGGGGACCAGAGGGTAGAAATGAACCAGAGAGTGGCTGGTTTCTTTAGGTGTCCGGATAAAGTCACGGTGGCGGTGCTTAGTTTTTTATGAGAAAACAAAGAAAGAGAGGTTAGTACCCCGCCATTGTCCCCTGGCACGACTTGTTGCGGTGCGCGTCGGGTCCTTAAGCTGCTCCCTATGCGCTCGTGCGTGACAATAGTCCTAGGTGGAACTCAGTTTGGTATATGGGACATTGTTGGTCATGGTCCTATATCTGGGATACTGAACATGTAAAAAGTGTGTTTGTTTAATTACTTATCAAAGGTTCAACACGCATTAAAACACATTTCTAGCACTGTTTTGAAGAGCAAAGGATCCCTAATAGAGGGCATTTAATTGAGTTGCTACTCAACTCAAAAAAATGGAGCTGACTCACATCTGTTTCTCTGTCTTCCTCCAAGAAAACAATTCTTTTTTGACACTGTTTCGAGGTTGTCACTCCCAGGGTCTTGCAGGCTTCTGTGACTGTGGCCAGCTGGACATATTATATACAAACTTGTCCTTTTCACATTATTCATCTGAAATGCAGTAGGCATAGCTGTTTGCTTTCTACATTTGAAATGCAAACTGTTAATTCACTGAGGCCTCCAATTCAAAGACCATGCCTTTTTGGTTAAGTCGTAAAAGCAGCATAAGTTTCCACATTTTTGAGCCTCACCTTAACCTCTTCTTCAGATTTATGATGAGGACTGCCTTCACTTTTTACACTGATTTTATACTTTTTGCAGTCTAATTGTAGTTAAGTTCTTCAAATGCTTTCTTATAACCTGCCCATATTTCACTGCACAATGTTCACTTTCACACATTAAACCCCAGGATATTACCAAGACAGCTATTTCATGAAGTTAGTGATACACACTTGGTGACAGTTACAAGAATGACCAGTTAAATTTTACCAGCTAATAATGTTCACAGATGACAGACCATCATTGAGACAGAGTCAAAGTGTAGATGATTTTAAAATTTGAACAATAAGTCTGAAATTTCCTGGAATGTTTTGATTTGTTTTATCCTGAAGCTTTTCTCTTACTCTGTCACACAAATCCAGGGCCTTTGTGATTTCATTGTATTCAACTATGTTTGATTTTTGAAATTTCTAAATCTTCCATTGAAAAGCATTGGCTAATTTTTTTAACTTGTTCATCTTAAGATCTTATTTACCACTTCAATTATGCATTAGTTTACCATTTCAAATTTACCTTGAGAGAGGTCACTTCAACTTGTATATTTTACATATTTGCATACATATTTTCCTCTTTTACCCGTTCAACAGCTGCTTTTGACAGCAAAATGCGCCTCCAATACAAATGAATCAAACACCAGAAGAGGGGCGTGCACACAAGCTGCACCTCTTGTTCTCCATCACCCTTATCCTGCCACTTGGGGTAAGTTAACAGTAATAATTCAAAAAAAGCAAATATTACTTATCTAGAAAGGAATCATGTGAGTATAATTCAGTAAGCACAGAGAGAGTAAGTCCTAAGTATTTACAGTAAGTTAAACTAAAATTAGCCTCATCATCTGCACCTTGTAATGATTCCATATTTTTCTAACACTATAATGTATCGGCAAAACTGCAGACCTGCTCTCCATCGTGGTCTGAAGTAGCAAAAAATAGCCAAATACTATGTTTAAGAATTTTGAACTACAATAATTTACAGACCCTGCACAACCTACATCTAAAAAATAAAACATCAATTAATGCCATTTTCATGTCCTTTGAATTGGAAACCGCAGTCTATCAAAGTGATTGAGCCACCACAAGCCTATTTGGGTTGCATTTTTAACTACTGTCACGCACGTGCAAGTAAGATGATGTTGTATGGACCAAGCAAAGGTAATTCCATAGCAGGCCAGGGGGTGGCGGGGTGCACTAAACCTTCTCTTGTTATCTCTGCATACCACTTCCGGTTCTGGCGCCTAGGGCAACGTCACTTCCGGTTCCAGAACATAGAATGACGTCAGAAGAAGGTCACTTCCGGTTCCCCTATGTCACTTCTGGTCTGATCACTTAAAACCGCCATCTTTCAAAACCTTCAGTTCATGTCTGGACTCCAATAGAGACACATCTCTCTAAAAAACAAACCCATTGCAGCCAGGGATAATATATGGGTGGCTGCCCCAAATCTTTTTAAGTGTGTCGAATCTGATCCTTTTACACTACACAATATAGTAAAGTGCTGTTAAAAAGCATGTATTTAATTCAGAAAATGCACACATACTTTAATTCTATTATCAGTTATTTTTGAATATGACTCACTATTACAAAAATACTTCATAAACAAAAATGTCTCTGCCTCTTTAAAGTAACTAAAAATGTTAATTGCTCCTTCTTTGAGATCAATTAACTGAGTCCCCAAATACACTTGAATGTTACATTTTCATACTTGCTGATTTCTTTCACTGTTTATTCATTTTTCACAGATCATTTATAGCATGTATCAGTCATCTTCATTGCCTGCTCCAAAAGAATGATTACTCAATATGATCCATACTCCAAATGATAACCCTTTCTTTTGTAGTCTGGAACACACACACTTAATTTGTAATTTTCAGAAATCATCTTTTCACACACAATTGAGTGTTATGGGTCTGTATTTAACTCAACAATCTTCTACAGTACTATTTTCAACACTTCCAACGCCAGTTTATCTGGAAATGCTTTGTCTTCAGTGTTAAGCATGAGATATTAATGTCAAGAAAAATGTCTTGTTGAAAATAAAGGAAGAAGTATTTTGTTGGATTAAAGGAAAGCAGGCACAGAAAAAGATATGTATGCTGATGTAGAGAAATTGGTTCTGGAGAAGTAAAGATGCTATAAGGAGTGTCAGAAAACAAAGGTGGAAGGTGACAAGGTGATCTATAAGGAAACAAAGAAAAATGCCAGAAAAGCAATAATGAATCTCCAAATGATGGGAGTTTGCAAGTGAGCTAGAGAATGTGGAAAGACAGAAGAAAATATTCAACATCATGAGGTCAATAGTGCTATATAACCAAAACAAACAGCATGAAGAGCCGGGGTACCTCCATTGTAAGCCCCATTTAATGTTGAGGAAATTGGCAAAAACCAATGAGGACCATCTACGATCAAGGATCTGTTGACAGAAATTGCTTCTTCGCTGCTCCTTCAGGTGCAAGTTCATAACTGAACACCTACTTTCAGTTCAGCGTGTTCTTAAAAATGAGGAGGCAGAAGGTGTGAGACTTCTGAGCCCAAGAAGGAAGTGATGTCAGAGGTTTTCTAGCCAATCATATTTAGTTTTACAGGCAGGAAGTGAGAAGGAGCTTACCTCTGAGGAGCCCATAAGATACCACCTAAATATGCATGTCTGATTATAACAAAAGAAAGATAGAACATAATAGATGTGGAATTGCTTGGAAAAATTCTGACGGAAATGCTGAGTGATATACAGTAATCCCTCCTCCATCGCGGGGGTTGCGTTCCAGAGCCACCCGCGAAATAAGAAAATCCGCGAAGTAGAAACCATATGTTTATATGGTTATTTTTATATTGTCATTATTGGGTCACAGATTTGCGCAGAAACACAGGAGGTTGTAGAGAGACAGGAACGTTATTCAAACACTGCAAACAAACATTTGTCTCTTTTTCAAAAGTTTAAACTGTGCTCCATGACAAGACAGAGATGACAGTTCTGTCTCACAATTAAAAGAATGCAAACATATCTTCCTCTTCAACGGAGTGCGCGTCAGAGAGAGAAAAACAAACAAATCAATAGGGATGTTTGGCTTTTAAGTATGCGAAGCACCGCCGGTACAAAGCTGTTGAAGGCGGCAGCTCACACCCCCTCTGTCAGGAGCAGAGAGAGAGAGACAGAGAAAAACAAAGTCAAAAATCAATACGTTCCCTTTGAGCTTTTAAGTATGCGAAGCACCGTGCAGCATGTCCTTCAGGAAGCAGCTGCACACAGAAGGTAGCAACGTCCCTATCGTCTAGGTGTGCGAACAGCCCCCCTGCTCACACCCCCCTACGTCAGCGCAAGAGAGAGAGAGAGAGAAAGTAAGTTGTGTAGCTTCTCAGCCATCTGCCAATAGCGTCCCTTGTATGAAATCAACTGGGCAAACCAACTGAGGAAGCATGTACCAGAAATTAAAAGACCCATTGTCCGCAGAAACCCGCGAAGCAGCGAAAAATCCGCGAAATATATTTAAATATGCTTACATATAAAATCCGCGATGGAGTGAAGCCGCGAAAGGCGAAGCGCAATATAGCGAGGGATCACTGTACAGTAGTGTGGAAGCCTGGGAGAAGGGCACTGAGCAGGTGCTGAATGAGGAGAATGAATGGGATAATGAGGCTTGTTGTGAGAAAGCTGAAGGTCTTTGTTTTGTTTTCAATATAGGAAGACCTGAAAGCACTCAAGAGGAACCATCATGCACTTTGCACAAAAATACACATACAATATATACATATATGGCCACTTTAGCATTATTATTATTATTATTTATGGTTAATTAGGTCCCAAGCAGAAATTTAGTTTTATAGAATTTCAAAGATATTAAAACAAAATTATCACCTTCCCAGTACCTCAGCACACAAAAAGTTCTTCACATTGATAAAATTATATTTCTGAAGTACACCCACCTAGTAGCCAGTAGAATTCTTTCATCTCTAAAAACAGTTTGAATTCTTCAATCATAGATTCAACAAACTGACAGAAACATTCTTTAGGCATTTGGTTCCATGCTGACTTGCTAATTTTCCACCCACATATTCATGCTGTGAAGCTCCTGTTTCACATCATCTAATGGACTGAGATCTTCGACTGTGCGGGCCACTGGAGTAAACTAAAGTCATTGTTACGCTTGCTTAACAAGTTTGAGATGAAGTATGATTTGTGACATAGCACATTATCCTTCTGGAAATATCTATTTTTAAAAAGTGTGAGCTATAGCTTAAAAAGGATTCACATGCTTGACACTCCATTGACAATAAGGAGTTTAGCATGTGCCAAGAAAATACTCCCATGTAACACCACCAGCTTTCACTGTCTACAGGGGTCATTGGATTCATGTTATTTATACCAAAATATGTTCTTACTATTTGTATTTCACAACAGAATTAAAGATTCATCTTACTACCTGACATGTCTGATTTTCAATCATCCTGCCATAAATTCGCTAGCCTAGTCTTGGGATAATTGTGAAAATTAAAAGTTCATGTTAGTGTGACTTCTTTAACTGTTCCAGATTTCTAAAGACTTATCTCTTGCTCCCAAAAAATTATTTTCTTCTACTGGTTCTTCTATTCTCTAAATAATCTGATTTTAGATTCAAAGTCTCTACTGTATACAAAACTGTGGTCTCATCTTCCTTTTCTTAGCTTACAGGAGAGGAAATTGGTATAGTGCTCTGCTTTATAGCTCATCTGCTTTAAGGATAGGTGCAGATCGATTCTTGCAGACAATCATTGTAAAGAGCTCTTATCTGAGTGTTCTGGCCATTCTCCTCTGACCATTCTCATAGACAAGGTGTTTTTGCCCACAGAACTGCTTCTAATTTGTCTTTTCCTTTGTTTATTGTGCCATCCTCAGTAAACTTTATGGATTATAGTGAGTAAAAATCCCTGGTGAGCAGTTGTTTCAGAGATGTTGGAACCTTTATATCTGTCACTAACAATCACACCACACCAGTCACACCATGGTTAAAGTTGCAAAAGATCGCATGTGTTGCCCAAGCAATCATCAAATCTATTAACCATGTGTGCATTCTATATCTTTTGATATCTTACAGCAACACACTTGGTTGTTCAGAGGAACATGCTGTTCCGCTTTAACGAGCAGGTGTAACTAATAAACTGGCCACTGAGTGTACTAGTATATATGATGCAATGGTATATTTTATGATTTTCTAAGTATGGTCATAGATATACCACTAATGTACTTGTACATAATGCTATTTCTAACTACATCAAACTCATCTTGGATACTCTGTTCAGACTTTCTGAGTTTAGGATACTTTTTTTCATTATGTATTTATTTTTAAATGCTTTACACATATCCATATGCTTGACTTGTTATAGCCTCAAGTATATTTTTCAGATCTTCCAATCTGATCAATGATTAAGAATAAAAATGAAAGAAAATGGTCTTTTAATACACCTTATGATAGATCTCATCAGAACTTGAAGTGCAGTGCATTTCAGTCTATTCTGGACAAGATCGTTGGACTATGTCAGTTTAGAACAGACACCATTTCAAATGGGTATTGTGTACTGAAATAGCAGGAAGATCCTTGGAAGTATGTGTTCCAGGAATGATAATGTAAAAGGTAGATATTGTGGAGAATTATAAATACTCCCTTCATTGTACTTTTGCCTCTTTTACTTCTTATGGTACGTGGGGTTCAGGGGATAACTCAAAAGCCACATCTACAGGCCACAACACAAAGTGATTACAACATATCATCACTTTACATGTGTCGAGCACTGTTTACATATAATGTGCATTTTTAGTTTACCAATTTATAGATTTTATTCAGTTGTTCAATTATTGAACCTACTTAATGCACTTAGGGAGCCAGAGGCTATCCAGACATCATTAAGAGAATACTCACTTACTCTTATTGGGCAAACATATTGTCACGTTATTGTATCAGACACATATGTGACAAGAAAATCAGAGCACCCAAAGAAATATGTATGAAGACAGGGAGTAAGTAAGCCTTCTCCACACGGAGGATGGTTAGACCAGGTTTCAAAACCACTCTCCTGGAGCTGTGAGACTGCAATTCTTTTCACTGTAGTGTGGCACCTAATGTAGTGGGAAATGGGGACACCAGTCTACATTCTTGGTGTCTAGTATACGGGACCAACCATGACCGGGATGACACAGACACAAAAGGGTTGGGTTTTGCAAAAACAAAGAGAGGTTTTATTTACAGGTGCACACAAAGAAAAATAATGTCCTACAGAATATACATCTTAATACACAGTTCAATACCACAAAGAACACACGAAACAGTTATGAAATGGAGCCTAAAAATGATGTTTACATTCATTATTTACAGTGCTGACTGAAAGTCCCTAATGACAAAGAAAAATGCATACAAACTAGTGAAACCCATTGTAAAAGAAGTAGTCTCAACACATGATAAAGGTTGGGGGCAGCCACCCATATACTGTTCCAGGGTGCAGAAGGGTAAAGAAAACAAAGTTGCTGTGTTTAGGTTGAATTCCAGGACTGAACTGATGAGGTTTTTATTTTTTTTTTTTTAATTTTTATTGATTTTATTGAAATCACACAACATTCTATACAAATAGATCAATTTTACAAGAATAGGACTGAAGACGAATCAACCCCCACCCCTGAGAAAGAGAGCATGGGCAGCAGAATAAAACTTAAACCTAGTAAAAATAAGCAAATAGATAGATTAATAAGTGAATACTGTATAGATAAATGGAGAAGTAAAAGAAAAAAAAGAGAATAGGGAGAGAATCTGCTTCTTCAGTGGTTTAAAAGCTTATTCTAAAATGTTATTGATTAGATCCTGCCAGGTTTGGACAAATTTCTGCACAGGTCCTCTAAGTGAGAATTTGATTTTTTCCAATTTCAAATAATATATAACATCAGTTACCCACTGACTTAAAAGGGGAGTGTTAGGATTCTTCCAGTTGAGCAAGATAAGTCTCCGTGCCAATAGTGTAGTAAAGGCAATTACAGTTTGTTTGTCCTTCTCCACTTCAAGCCCATCTGGAAGAACACCAAACACAGCTGTTAGTGGATTAGGAGGGATTGGGACACCAAGGCTGTCTGAAAGGCACTTAAAAATTTTTGTCCAGAATGATGTTAATTTGATGCAAGCCCAAAACATGTGACCCAGTGAGGCTGGAACTTGATTGCAACGTTTGCAGGTTGGATCTTGCCCTGGAAACATTTTGGACAATTTCAAGCGAGACAGATGTGCTCGATTTTTATGTTTGAGCTGAAGAATTGTATGCTTGCCGCATATGGAGCTTGAGTGAATTCTCTGCATTGCTTCCTTCCACTCCTTTTCTGATATGCTGAGTGAGAGATCCTTTTCCCATTGTCCTCTTGGATCTTTGAAAGGGAGGGACTGTAAAATATTTTTATATATTGCAGAAATGCTGTCTGAGTCCTCGAAACTGAGCAAAATTTTTTCCAGCATAGAGGGAGGTGGGAGATGAGGAAAATTGGGCAGGTTCTGTTTAACAAAGTTTCTAATTTGAAGATAGTGAAAGAAATGTGTTGCTGGAAAGTTAAATTTAGAATACAATTGTTTGTAGGATGCAAATACATTGTCTATGTACAGATCTCTAAGTGATTTAATCCCGAATGTTTTCCAGACATTAAAAACTGCATATGTTTGCAAGGGTTGAAAAAGGGGCTTCTCATGCAGAGGTGCCACCGATAAAAGAATCTCTATCTTAAGATGCTTCCTGCATTGGTTCCATATTCTCAGTGAGTGAAGCACAATTGGGTTGTTATATATTGACAATAACTTGGATTTATTGGGGCGCAAAACAAGGAATATAAGGATGAACTGAAGGATTCCATTTCTATTGCAGACCAAGCCTGCATATGTTCATCTATTTGTGTCCAATTCCAGGTTTTAATATGTTGTATGTTTGCTGCCCAGTAGTAAAATTGAAAGTTAGGTAGAGCCATGCCACCTTCTGCCTTTGGCCTTTGTAGGGTCGCTCTTTGGATACGCAGATGTTTTGAATTCCAAATAAGTGTGGTTATGGTTGAATCTAATTTCTTAAAGAAAGTTTTATTGATCTATATTGGAATATTTTGAAATAAAAAGAGAAGCTTAGGGAGGATATTCATCTTAACAATGTGTCGCAGGTGGCTGTGGGGGCGACCCGGCCGGGACGAACCGGAGGACCAGAAGAGGGCTTACGCCTTCCCCAGACCACGTGGGGGCAACCGCCCTGGCGGCTGTGGGGACCATGGGTACAGAGCTTGGAGGCTCATCCCTGTAGGGGCCCGTGGTCACCGCTAGGGGGCGCCCGAATGCCTTGGGAGCCCTGGACTTCAGCACTTTCGCCACACCCGGAAGTGCTGGGGGGAAGAGGATCGGGGACACCCGGAGTGCTTCCGGATACGCAGCCAGCACTTCCGCTACACTGGGGAGTCCCGGTGGAAGATTGCCGGGAAGCACCTGGAGCACATCCGGGTGATTATAAAAGGGGCTGCCTCCCTTCATTCAGGACTGGAGTCGGGTGGAAGACGGATGAGGTCTGGGAGGAGGCAAAGAGGTGGCCTGAAGAAGAGAAGGCATTGTGTGGTGTTGGCCAGGACATTTGGGGACTTGTGAGCACTAATTGTAAATAATACACTTTGTAAATAAACGTGTGTGGGGTGATTTAAACGTGTCTGCCTGTCTGTGTCCGGGTCATGTTCCACAAATGTTAATTCTTCCAGCTAAAGCGAGATGAAGGGTTGACCATCTATGCAAGTCTTGCTTGATTTTTTGCATACAGACAGCGAAATTTTGTTGATAAAGAGCTTTATGTTTACTTGTGATGTTTACCCCTAGATATTTGAACTGATCTGCGATGATAAAAGGGAAGGTGTCCAATCTAATATTGTGTGCTTGAGAATTCACTGGAAAGAGCACACTTTTAAACAAGTTAATTCTGATACCACAAATCTTTTGAAATTCTGCTAGTGCTGTTAGGACTGCAGGCACAGTATTTTGTGGGTCTGATATATACAATACCATATCATCTGCATATAGAGAAATTTTTTGTTCCAGTCCTTCTCTGATAATCCTCTTTATCTCATAAGCATTTTGAAAGTGAACTGCCAGTGGCTCAATGGCAATTGCAAAAAGTAGTGGTGACAAGGGGCATCCTTGTCTGGTACCACATTCTAGTTTAAAGTAGTCTGAATTAATGTTGTTAATACAAACTGAAGCTTCTGGATTGGTATACAGTAGTTTGATCCATGCACAAATGTTCAGGACAAACCCAAATTACTCCAATGTAGTGAAAAGGTAGTTCCATTCAATCATATCAAATGCCTTTTCTGCATCCAACGATAATAAAATTTCTGGGATGTTTGACTTTGCGGGTGAGTATATTACATTAAACAGGCGTCAGAGATTGGATGCTAAATACTAGCCTTTAATAAATCCAGCTTGATCTTGTGATATTACTGAAGGCAGCATTTTCTCCATCCTTCTAGCTAGGACTTTGGACAGTATATTAACATCATTATTCAGAAGTGAAATTGGTCTGTATGATGCACATTGTAATACATCCTTATTTTGTTTAGGAAAGACGGTGATTAATGCTTGACGAAAAGTTTGAGGTAGAATTTTATTGTCTCTAGCTTCTGTGAATGTTGCTAATAGAAGGACAGCTAGCTGAGTGGAGAACTTTTTATAAAATTCAGCAGGGTAGCCATCGGGGCCTGCTGCTTTCCCACTCTGAAGTGACTTTATAACATCTAGTAATTCTGGTAGCACCAGAGGTTTATCCAATTCCTCTGCACTGAGTATCTATTTGTGGCATCTCCAATGCATCCAGAAATGCATTAGATTGTGTTTTGTCTTCTTTAAACTCAGTAGAATATAAGGATTTATAGTAGTCTCTAAACGTGTACATTATATTTTTATGGTCAATGATTATGTCTCCGTTTGTGTTAGTAATTGCTGGGATTGCATTGCGAACTTCTTGCTTGTGGATTTGTTGAGATAAAAGCTTATTAGCTTTCTCTCCATGTTCATAGTAACGATGTCTTGATTTAAAAATGAGTTGTTCAGTTTCTTTAGTTGTTAAGAGGTTGAGCTCTGAATGCAGAGCCTGCCTTTTCCTATGAAGAGCCTTACTTGGACACCTGGCATGTTCTTGATCTATTCTAGTAATTTTGTTGGTTAGCTTTGATACCTGCTTGCTTTCCAGTTTATTTCTGTGGGAAACATATGAGATAATCTGTCCTCTTAAGAAGGCTTTCAGGGTTTCCCAGAGTATCCCTGCAGAGACCTCTGAGGATATATTTGTCTCTAGAAAAAAACTGATTTGTTTTGATATAAATTCTGTAAAGTTCTCGTCTGCTAATAAAACTGGGTTAAGACGCCATCTGCAAGATGAGTATGTGGGGCATAATGATTTCAGATGAGGTTTTGAAAGATGGTGGTTTTATAAGCTATGAACCGGAAGTGACGTTATCCGGCCGGGACCGGAAGTGACGTCAGTTTGAGTGCTGGAGTTTCCCCTATTTGGCATGCAGAGATAACAGAGGTAGGTTTAGTGCACCCCGACACTCCCTGGCCTGGCGGGTAATTACCTCCATTTGGTCCACTCAGCTCCTTCCTAGTCGCACGTGTGTGACACCATATATACACAAAAATAAAAACAATATCTTCCTCCACAGTAATCCAAACAATAAACAGTACAGGGTTTAACCACAAAAAAATTCAAAATACATAAAAAGAAAAATGTAGATATACAAAAATCAACAGTGCACCATTAACCACAAACCTATAAACCACTCTACCAAAGACAGTCAAGAGGTATTGCTCCAAAATATATACAGTGTGAAAGATTGTGGTCTCCGTGACCCCTTGAACCCTCGGATCAGACGTCTTACACCATATAAAAGTACAAATATTGCTTTTATTCAGACAAATATGTGCACCAAGCACCCTATACTCCACAACACTCATATACATAAATCAATAATCAATACACAATCCTCCACTCCCAGACGCGTTGCCACCCTTCCACCCAGCTCAGCTCAAATGTCTGGGCTCACCCAGAGTCCTTTTATAGCCCCTGACCCGGAAGTGGTTCCTAGCCAAACCCCCCAAGTCCTTATCCCTTCCGGGTCAGGGTAAACAGTCTTTCTTCAGCCCGGGAGCACGTTGTTTCTTCCTGTCACGGGGTGATGACGCACTCCCGGGTTATAGGGTACGTAAGGGCCCACTAGCCCCCCTACAGCGACTACTGGCGGCCCCCAAGGTATCCAGCAAGGCTGTGTAACGACACTACAAAGTCCATGAGGCCCTGCTGGAACTCGGGGCACGAATATGCTGTCCGGAGGGCTCCTCCTAGTGGCCTGGGGGTGAGGGCCGGACTGGGAAGCCGGCAATCCTCCACAACAGGAAGAAAAAAGATATTTACAAAAATGAAAGCATAAGCTGCAGTGTTAGTAGAGCGCAATCTTGAGTTTACCAAAGTACATCTCTCAGCATGGTCTAGCCAGAAGACCCCCTCTAGAGGCTGGAAATTCCCTTTTGTATTCAGCATCATCCTTCTATGTGGACTTCTATAAAAATGCAGGTGGCCGGTGCATATGCGCATAGCTATGCTGGTATTTGGGATAAGAACTGTGCTTCTCTCAAATCGGAAAGTAAGCCCTCTTACTTCACCCGGTCTACCGCCCAGACAACTGCTGATACGGGATCCCTTTTTAAGCTGAAGCAGGCTGAAACTAAGACACTTTGCACTGTCTCTTGCTCTTCCAGCATTACGAGGTCATGGAAGATGGACAATTGCAGAGCTGTCTTTCCAGTCTCGCACGAAAACCCGCCGCTACACTCTCCTGAAGTTGTTTATATTGCCAGCGAAGACGTCCCTCTCCACTTTCTAAACAGACAAAAAAAAAAATGCAAACACTATTTCTTCATACCTTATTTGTCATTTTATTTCCAAACTAATACCTCTCTCTCAACACTGCAGAGAACATAAAACTAACGTTATTTAACTACAGGTAATGCCAGTAAGGTACATTACCACATGTACCAGCATGTTTAGCATATTTTATTATTTCTTTATTGTCGTTTTGTGACTATTGTCATGCCTCATGGGTCTTGCTTGATTAATATAATCCAGACTCAAATGGTCCTTTAGTACAATGAACGTTTATTACTCATTCCACAACTCCAAATGTTCAACCCCCATAACTCCAACAGTCCCAGTATATCCTGTCCCAAAGCATCATTGGAACTGTAGTGCTTATCAACTAACGTGATAATGTTTCCGCCACCACAAGTGACTTGCCTGGAACATGTTCCGCTTTTACATTAAATCTCAACAAACACATTCGAAGTCGTTCACATCTCAGGGGTGTTTCATCAAGATCACATGTGTTGACTAATGGGACTAAAGGTTTGTGATCTGTTTGCAGAATGAACTCACTTAGCCCATGGAGGTAACAGGCAAACCTCTCGTATGCCCACGCCGCCGCCAGACTCTCCTTTTCAATTTGTGAGTAACGGTGCTCTGCCTTTGTCAATGTTCTAGAGCAGTGGTTCCCAAACTCGATCCTGGGGATCCACTGTGGCTGCAGGTTTTTGTTCCAATCAGATTCACAATCTGTGATAATAATCGATAACAACTGATCTCATTTAATTAACAGGTCTTTTTTACTCTTCTCTTATTCTGCATTCAGAAAAACACAACAGTATGTTTTTTACATTTATAAGACATTTAAAAATATTTCTATTTTTTTCTAAAGCTATAAATGTTTAACTCTCTTTTGTTGTTTTCCTATTATTTTCCCCTTCCCCTTTCCTGTGTAGTTTTCTCCCTTCATTTAACCTTAATAGTGACAATTAGCAACCAGCACAGCAGACACCCAGGATGATGAAAGCAGCAATGACTTCAGTGTCAGACTCGCTAATTAGTAAATAAGCAATTAAATAACCAGAACACCTGGAAAAGCAGAATGAAACTTAGGTTGTAAATGCTGTTAATGACTTTAAAAAAAACTACATATCCCCCATATAACTGCTTATTACTTTGTAATAAAAATCTGCCAAACTTAGTTTGTAATTTCTACATTGACTTCAAAACGCAGAAACTGGGAAATAATGACTCACTTAATTAGGCTAAGAGTCCAATGAAAAACAGGACTTGGTTGGAACAAAAACCAGCAGCCACAGTGGATCCCCAGGATCGAGTTTGGGAACCACTGTTCTAGAGCAAAAGGCCACAGGCTGTGCTCTGTCTCCATGCATTTGCAGCAATGTTGCTCCAAAGCCATAGCTGCTAGTATCAGCCGACACAATTGTGGGCCTCTGTATGTCATAATAGGCTAATACTGGTGTTGACAATAACATTTCCTTGACCCATTCAAATGCTTGCTGTTGTAGTGCCTCCCACACCCAGACTGTGTCTTTCTTCAGTAACTCTGTTAGGGGATGAATCTCTGTTGAAAGACCTGGCACAAACTTATAGTTTAGCCTAGAACTTGCCTAAGCTGGGAAATGTCTTCTGGGTTTGGCATATCTGTGTTTGCTTTTATTTTAGATTTTTATCCATGTTCCACTTGGTCTTTACTGTATACTAAAATATCATCCATAACAACCTCTGTACCTGTGTAATCTTGCAACAGTTTGCTCATTTCTTGTTGAAATATCTCAGGTGCTGAGGAGATGTCAATTGGTAAATGCCTGAAACAGAACCAGCCTTTGGGAGTTATAAATGTAGTCAACATTGCACTCTTGGGGTCCAATGGGATTTACCAAAAACCAGAGGATGCATCAAAAGTGGAGAAGACACTAGCTTTTGTAAAGTCTCTAGAGGATATAGCACAGTGTCATGTCAGTTAGTCATTCTCCAACCCGCTATATCCTAACACAGGGTCACGGGGGTCTGCTGGAGCCAATCCCAGCCAGCACAGGGTGCAAGCCAGTAACAGACTCCGGACAGTGCGCCAGCCCATCGCAGTATATAGCACAGTATTTGTAAGATAAACTTCTCCCTCATAACAGCTTTGTTTTGGTGCTTGAGAACCACACAAATTCTTATCTTACCATGCTTTTTTGTTACTGGAACCATGGGACCACACCATTCATGGGCTCAGTTACTTCACATATTATCCAAATTGACTGCATACATTTTAATTCCTCATTCAACTTTTTCATCAAAGGGAATGGCACTCTGAGTGGTGTGGCTAAGTTGTATGGCTGCTCCTTGGGCTTTAGTTTTATCTTAACTGGTTTACAGTTTAAAAGACCCATTTCCCCAAAAACATGTGCACTGACTTGGGCAGTTCTAATAACTAACCCCTTACTGCATGCTGCACTTCTACTTAAAAGGTTGTTAGCATATTGTCCATCCACTATGAAAATGCAGAGTTTGTACTTTGATCCTTTTCTCTCAGTTTTCGTAAAACAATTTCTAACTATTTTTACTGCCTCATTCGGGGCCTCATGCATAACGCCGTGCGTAGAATTCGCACTATAACTTGACGTAAGCATAGAAGCGGAAATGTGCTTACACACAAAAAAATCCAGATGCATAAATCTGTGCGAACGGCAACTTCCACGTTCTTCCGCTCCATAAATCCCAGTCAGCATGAAAAGTAACGCACGTGCCTTCTGTCCCGCCCCCAACTCCTCCCAGAATTACACCTCTTTGAATATGCAAATCAATATAAATAGCCCTTAAGCTCAGCCTTCTTTGTAAAGACAATAGCAAAAGCAAGAGGGAAAATAGCATGTCGGAGATACTCGAAAGCTCAAGTTCACAAAGTCGCACAGTGCCCGAAATAAAAAAGAAGTTGTCACATGTCAAAGTCACCGTGAAAAGGCGATGTTGTAGCCCACCATCTGAGTGTCACATGAAAGCTCATTAGGGTACAGAAAAAAAAGGCACACAGTGGGGAAAAAAGCACGAAATGTCAACTTAAATCTCTAAATTTCCACTTTAATCATGTAGTTTATTTTGTCATTAAAGTAGATCATAAACTTCTTCCATCCATCCATCCATCCATTTTCCAACCCACTGAATCCGAACACAGGGTCACGGGGGTCTGCTGGAGCCAATCCCAGCCAACACAGGGCACAAGGCAGGAAACAATCCCGGGCAGGGTGCCAACCCACCGCAGTAAACTTCTTCCTAAATTGTTTAATTTACTAGTTTCTCAATCCCATCGTAACTAGCAGCATGTTAAATGCTTTGTTTTGTATCTGATCTTCTATGTGCTCTATGTGTGTGAATCACTGTGTGCTCCCGGGCTTTCTCTTCCTCCGACAGGACACAGAATCCATTACATTCGTGATATTACAGCTCTCTGAATAATTAAAATACTGAGATATATACGTGATATAATTTTCATGATGACAGGAGTTAAAGCATGTTATTAAACATGGGAACACGGTGGCGCAGTGGTTGTTCATGTCTCACACAACATGCTTGCTGCGCCATTCGCGACCTTTGATGAAATACTTTATTGTAGCAGTACTGTCTCTTTAAAATGTACTAACCTCCAATTCCTGTCCTTACTTTTCTTTCTCCAAATACCCAATCACCACACAATCAGCTCTGTAATAGACGTTAAGCCATCTGTAAGCTTAGAACGCCGATTCTTCAAAACTTTTAAGGAACATTGAAATATCTTCATAGTACGTGTTTAATTATTCTATCCATCTATCCTTCCAGTGCCACGTCAGCACCAGCAAGAATACAACGCGAGGCAGGAACAATCCGTGAACGGAGCACCAGTGGCTCGCTAGCGCTGTGGCACCGTGTAGTTAAAGTTAAAGTTTTATCTGTATAATATAATAAACATATTTTGCTGCATTTCATCTTAAAAATGATATTGTCATCATATGTAAATATGCGCTTTATAAAGTGGTTCAGGTTGTGCAATATTATAACTGTATTGCAAGTTTACAGTGAGGTAATTGTACTTGTAATTACAAACAGTTCTACAAGGAGCACTTGATGGACTGATTGAGTGCGTTTAGAGTTCTTGGGATGAAACTGTTTCTGAACTGCGAGGTCTGTACAGGAAAGACTCTGAAGCGTTTGTCGGATGACAGCAGTTTAATACACAGCATGGCTGAGGCAGCGTGTGCTTGATGCTGTATACAGATAATTCTCTTTCCGATCAGCTGCTGTATAGCTGTGACTCACACTCAGATACAGTGATATAAATACTCTGAGTGGTGCAGTGAGAGTAATACGGAAAAAGATGATCCGATGTGGCAACCCTTAACGGGAGCAGCTGAAAGAAGAAGAAGGTGCAGTGAGAGTAACAAAGCTAAAGCAGTTATGGTATTTGGAATAGTTTGACCATTCTGTGGACCATTATATTGTTACAGGTTAATTACAATCAGATGCATTAAGCTAATAAACAATATGTGGTTAATTTCAGTGTATTTATTAAGCTGTGTCAGGGATGTGGATCTAAAAAAGAAAGGGTAACCACATAGGAACAGTAGCACTGCTTTGACGTTGGCTGCCGCCAGTCTGCAAAACCGAGCGGAGAACTTGCGTACGACAGGGTATGAGCTACCGTGGAAATGTACGTGGCTTTACACCAAGTTTAGGTTTTATACATCGCAATTTGAATGTGGAAACGTTCTTATCCAACATTTTTGTGCGTACGCACTGTTTATACATGAGGCCCCTGGAGTCTTGGGGGTTACTTATGTTTTGACTAAAGGAGGGAGGTTTGGGAGAGCCACATATATGCTACGTGACATAAGCGTGATATCTGCTCCAGTATCTATCTTAAAAGTTACAACTTTACCACACACTGGGGCTTTTACTTGCCAGTGGCTCTCAGAATCAGGTTCCTCCACACTCCCTAAGAAAAATGGCTCATTACACTGGTCTACAAAAAATATTTTTTGTTTGCTACTGGGAAGTTCAGAGTAGCCCTTTATTAACTTTTTTCATATATGAAATTGGAATTAAGCTAGCACGTCAGGTTTTTGAAATACACATCCTTGACGTTTTGACACTTTTGAATATCAATATAATATATCAACACGATATCTGGAGTTTGGACTATATCCCACCAAAATTGTTCTGATGTGTTTATTCTGTAAACAAACCAGAAGACGATACCAGAGACACGTTAATGCAAATTTATGTCAATTTACCTCAATATAAAAGTGAGGTCAGCGTGCCCAAAAATGTTGGGCTTTGCGCTTGTACTGCACATCCATCTCTCTTTGCAAGAACCAACAGTAGTCACCCATTATGCTTGGAGTGAATTTTCCCCGATATCAGTTTTCCATCACCTTTATATCTTGATGAAATCTTTCCCTATACTCATTGCTGACACCAGATTTGGAGGAAAAAAGTCGAGATGAGAATGTAAAAAAATGCATCTTCAGTAAAATTCTGGCTCCCATAAGCTGATATGCTTTCAGCAGGTTCTGCACAAGCTCAGCATTATTCTCTGCTCTGTGACTGCCAAGAAAATTCTGGACAACCGGCACAAATGATTCCCATGCTGCTGATTCAGTGGGCTTCAGTTTCCTTTTGAACTCATCGTAAAGCATCAGTTCACGGATGTCAGGAACAACAAAAACACCTTCCTTAATTTTGGCATCACTTTTCTCCAGACCAAACTTATTTCTTAAATGCTGAAAAGCATCGCCATTTCTGTCCATCGTCTTGACAAAATTTTCAAAGTGATGGTGAATCTAACAAACAAAATATTCTGAAATGCAATGTTATGTTTAACAGTAAAACTTCTGCCTACTGCAGTGTCATGTCTGAGTTTTGTCATTATGCTTTAGAGTCATATAAGACCTGGTAATCAATAACAAATATTTTTTCTGCTTATAAAAATTATTTTTTACATTTTATTGATTTTATTGTAATCATTGCATACAAATAGATCAATTTTTACAAAAAAAAAATAGGATTGAAAACAAATCCACCCCCACCCCTGAGAAAGAGAGCATGGCCAACGGACTAAAACTTAAAAATAGTAAAAATAAGTAAATTGAAGAGTCTAATAGGCGGATACAGATAAATGGAGAAGAAAAAGAAAAAGGGAGAGAATCTACTTCCTCAGTGCTTTAAGAGCTTATTCTAAAATATTATTGATTAGATCCTGCCAGGTTTTGAAAAAGTGCTGCACAGATCCTCTAAGTGAGAATTTGATTTTTTCTAATTCCAAATAATATAAACTGTTTTTGTTCATAGGATGCAAGGATGTTGTCTATATAAAGATCTCTCATTTAATCCCAAATGTTTTCCAGATATTAAAAACTGCATATGTTTGCATGGGTTGAAAAAGGTGGTTCTCATGCAGAGGTGCTACAGATAAAAGATTCTCCATCTTAAAATGCTTTCTACTTTTGTTCCATATTCTGAGTGAGTGAAGCATAATTGGGTTATTAGTATATTGGCGATAACTTGCATTTATTGGGGCACAAAGCAGGCCATATAGAGAAGTACTGCAAGATTTTATTTCTATTGCGGACCAAACCTGTGTATTTTCATCTTTTTGTGTCCAGGTTTTTATAGCTTGTATGTTTGCTGCCCAGTAGTAAAACTGAAAGTTATGCAGAGCCATGACACCTTCTGTCTTAGGTCATTGTAGGGTCGCTGTTTGGATACGTGGATGTTTTAGGTTCCAAATAAATGAGGCTATGGTAGAATCTAATTGCTTAAAAAATGATTTATTGATGTATATTGGAATGTTTTGAAATAAAAAAAGAAGCTTAGGAAGGATATTCATCTTAACAACATTAATTCTTCCAGCTAGAGTGAGATGAAGGTTTGACCATCTATGAAAGTCTTGCTTAATTTTTTCCACACAGACAGCAAAATTTTGTTGATAAAGAGATTTATGTTTACTTGTGATATTTACCCCTAGGTATTTAAACTGATCTGCAATAATAAAAGGGAAGGTGTCCAATCTAATATTGTATGCTTGAGAATTCACTGGAAAGAGCACACTTTTATTCAAATTAATTCTGAGACCAGAGATCTTTTGAAATTCTGTAAGTGCTGTTAAGACTGCAGGCACAGTATTTTGTGGGTCTGATATATACAAAACCATATCATCTGCATTTTCTGTTCCAGTCCTTCTCTGATAATCCCCTTTATCTGATAAGCATTTTGACAGTGAACTGCCAGTGGTTCAATGGTGATTGCAAATAGCAGTGGTGACAAGGGGCATCCTTGTCTGGTACCACGTTTTAGTTTAAAGTAGTCTGAGCAAATGTTGTTAATACAAACTGAAGCTTCTGGATTGGTATACAGTAGTTTGATCTATGCACAAATATTCGGGCCAAACCCAAATTTCTCTAATGTAGTGAAAAGGTAGTTCCATTCAATCATATCAAATGCTTTTTTTGCATCCAACGATAATAATATCTCTGGGGTGTTTGTCTTTGCAGGTAAATATATTACATTGAACAGGCATCGAAGATTGGAAGCGAAGTGTCGGCCTTTAATAAATCCAGTTTGATCTTGTGATATTACCAAAGGCAGCACTTTCTCCATCCTTGTAGCTAGGACTTTGGAGAGTATCTTAACATCATTATTCAGAAGTGAAATTGGTCTGTATGATGCACATTGTAATAAGTCCTTGTTTTGTTTTGAAAAGATGATTAATGCTTGGCAAAAAGTTTGAGGTAGAATTTGATTGTCTCTAGCTTCTGTAAATGTTGCTAATAAGAGGGGAGCTAGCTGAGTGGAGAATTTCTTATAAAATTTGACAGGGTAGCCATCAAGGCCTGCTGCTTTCCCGCTCTGATTTAAAAATGAGTTGTTCAGTTTCTTTGGTTGTTAAGAGGTTGAGCTCTAAATGCAGAGCCTATCTTTTCCTATGAAGAGCTTCACTTGGACACCTGGCATGTTCTTGATCTATTCTAGTAATTTCACTGGTTAGCTCTGATATCTTTTTAGTTTCTAATTTATTTCTGTTGGAAAGATATGAAATAATCTATCCTCTTAAGAAGGCCTTTAGAGTTTCCTAGAGTATTCCTGTAGAGATCTCTGAGAATGTATATGTCTCTAGGAAGAAACTGATTTGTTTTGATATAAATTCTGTACAGTTCTCATCTGCTAATAGAAGTGGGTATGAGTATGTGGGGCATAAAGATTTCAGCTCCAAGATCAGAGGAGCATGGTCAGAAATAACAATAGCATTGTACTTGCAAGATTTAATCACAGGCAAGAAATTATTATCTATAAATAAATAATCAATTCTTGAGTAGCAATGATGCACTGGTGAGTAGAAGGAATATGTTCTTGAGTTTGGGTTTAGAAACCTCCAGGGGTCTGATAAGTTGTGGTCAGTTAAAAACTGTGTAATTGTCTTTGCAGTGTTAGATGTCATCCCCCCTGTGACAGGAGACCTATCTAAGAGTGGATTTAAAACACAATTAAAGTCCCCAACCAATATAATTTAATGAGAGTTCACATTGGCAATAGATGCAAATACATTTTGCATGAATTCCCTATCATCGACATTGGGTGCATAAACATTTATCAAAATCACTTTACAGTTAAATAAGTTGCCCATGACAATCAAAAATCTCCCTTCAGGATCAGATACTACATCTGATGCTACAAATGATACTGTTCTATGTATAAGAATTTCCACACCAATAGTTTCTTTGTAAAGCTGGAATGGAACATTTGGCCAGTCCAGTCTTTTTGCAGCCAGAACTGATCTTTGCTTAATAAGTGGGTCTCCTGTAAAAATACTATTTTTGTGTTTAGACCTGTTAGGTGAGAGAATACTTTCTTTTTCTTTAATTCATGATTCAGGCCTGTAACATTCCAGCTCACAAAGTTAACTGTCCCATCATGGAGACATTGATTCTGAATTTTTGATGTCATTTTGTAGTCTTAACTGGAAGTGAGACAGCTTTAACCTTAATTTCCAATTTTACCACAAGTTATTGCCATGCAGCCTATTGTTACGTTGGAAGTTATAATTATAAGGATTAAAAGGATAGATTAAATATAGCTTGCTCTCTTTCTCTCCCCCCTTATCCCCCCACTCCAACCCCATTTTGCCTCCCCACGTGAGGCTGGACCCCACTTCACAAAGTCTCAGTCCTCTGACATACCTAGAGACACAGCACGTCCCAAACAAAACAAGCCCCCCAGCAGCGGCATTTGAGGATTGAAAAGTAGAGATATCTATTGCCATCCATCCATCCATTTTCCAACCCGCTGAATCCGAACACAGGGTCACGGGGGTCTGCTGGAGCCAATCCCAGCCAACACAGGGCACAAGGCAGGAACCAATCCCGGGCAGGGTGCTAACCCACCGCAGTATCTATTGCCAATACAGTCTAAATACTATAAGCATAAAATATAAACATCAAGTCTTGAAATATTAAGACAGTAAACCCAGGGAATGTTGTTAAAAAGTGGCCCTGGATAAGCATAGTAAACCTTAATGCAATAATAACAATAACAATAAACCAAGGGTATGATGTTAAACAGTCTCCTTTAGAATAGTTAAAAAACATAAAATAAAAAAATAACTACTTTAATTTCTTCCACACTTACGCGTGTAATTATAATTAAAACATAAACAAAAAGTGGCCGAGAAGAAAAAAGGATGTATAATTATGGTACCTGTATCATTGCAAGCAGATAATATGTTCTTGCCATACCATGACAGGATGCGACTCGCTTTTGTATTTCAAAAAAGTGTCGGGATCAGCTTACTTAACTCCTTTTCTGCTTCCTCCTTGGAGGAAAAGATATGATATTTGTCTTGAATATCCACTTTCAGTTTGGCAGGATACAAGAGGCTGTATCTAATATCGGCTTTCTGTAACCGCTGTTTAATGTTGTAAAAAGTTGCACGTTTAGCAGCTGTTGAGGGTGAGAAATCAGGGAAAATACTAATGTGCTTATTTTCAAATATAAGCTCTTGTTTGTGTCTGAGAAGTGCCATTACATTAAGCTTAAATTGTAATCTCTCGAAGCAGACAATTAAAGTCCTAGGTTTAGAGGTATTTGATCCATCTATGCGATAAGCTGCCGCTATCTCGGTATCTGATTTAAAGTCCTCTCCAATTATTTTTGAGAATAGTTCAGCTATGAATTTCACTGGGTTTGGACTTTCACGATTCTCAGGTAGACCTTCAATTCTAATATTATTCCTTCTGCATCCATCTTCCAGAGTCACAAGTCTGTCTTGAGTTTTTTGCATTCAGAATTTTCAGCTGTAGCTTTTCCATCAGCGTTAGATGCCAATTGTTCCGCTGTTTCAATTCGAGCCGTGAATGTCTGCTTAATGTCTTCCAGCTGATCGGCAAGTTCTCTCAGTTTAGATGCATTTTCCTGAATGTGTTCAATTTTTCTCAGCATATCTTTAAAGACTGCATCAAAACGATTATATATAAGTTTTTCCAAGTGTTTATATTCCTGCTGCATCTCTTGCATCTCCAGCCGCAGCTTCTCGTTTGTCTTGAGCAAGCCATTTATTTCTTTCTTCATATTTTTCTGAATGTCTTTCTTGAGCTCACTTATGGGCGTGTTGCGATCATTTCCTTCAGTATGGACAAATCGTTTTGGCTTTCGTGCTCCGCGGGTGAAGTGGCAACCCCCATTACAGCTGACGTTTCCGGCTTACGAGGAGTAGATGAATGTGCGGACTGCAAGGCCATCTCTAGTTTCAATTGATCTTCTGGGATCGGCGAGCTATCGTGACTTGCATCACTTGCACCTTCACTCCCATTTTCGCTCTCGACTGGAGATGATGCAGCGGAATGGGGTCCTGGGAAATCTGCGCTTTCACTTGCCTGTTCCAGGTCAGTCTCTGAAAGGCCGTACCTTGTACTTGCACTTGGGCCTGACACCTGTTTAGACTTGGGTATAGTTTTAGGTTTCTTTTCCATTTCTTTCTGACCCCCTTTCTTGTTACTCATGTTTATATACTGTAGTAGAAACTCCTTTAGTTAGGTAAATACAGGATACCTCGGGATAATAAGAAATAAGAGAAATAATAAAGCCACTGCAATGGAGCTGTGTTTCAGACGTCCATCTCTCATAACGGACGAGACCATAATTTTTAAATAAAATTAATAATTACAAGGTAAACAACTCACAGCTGTTATTAACGTGTGACAAATTATTTTATCTCAATGGCATCCCTAGTGGAATTACCGGTATTTATCAAAATGGTTATCCGCCTTTACTGTCCAGTCACCCTAGTTGTCCAAGACCTGGAACATCATAACTAAAAAACGCAACGTGCTGGACGAAAACTGTTTTCAGATTTGGAGTCAGCAAGTGAAACCTGTTAAAGTAAAGGTGAAAGACTCCCAGTAGCAAAATGCTTGACAGTGTTATCACTGTCTGCATTTTTTACCACAAACTGTCTTACTTTTGCAAACAACAGCAAAGTGTACCATTTTATTACACTTATGACAGTTCTTATTATAAGCTCTGGTCATGTGATCTGTTGCACCTTGAACAGCGTGTTTTCTCTGTCGGCGTTTGCTCTTGCTGTCCCTTCTTTCTGAACTGTCCATTTTTTTTCCAGGCTGGCATTTTCCTCCTTCGCTTTGCACTGTTGACACCCCGGCATCCGCGTCTGTGATTGTGGCATTCTGCTTTTTAACAAGCTCAGACTGGTGCGTGATTTGCACCGCTCAATCCAAAGTTAAAACGCCTTCTATCTGCAGTTTACATGAGTCTTTTTTGGTCCACAATTCCCCTCACAACTCTGTCACTAATTTGCTGCCCTTTCATACCAGCAAACTTGCAATATTCAGCAAACTCATACAGGCTTCTGACAAATGCTTCAACCATCTCTTTCAGCTTTTGCAAACGCTAATGAAAACATAAATCTTTCATAAATCACATTTCTGCATGGAATAAAATGTTCATAGCGCTGCTGCCTCGCAGTTGGGAGACCTGAGGAGCTGGGTTCGCCTCCCAGGTCCTCCCTGCATGGAGTTTGCATGTTCTCCCCGTGTGTGCGTGGGTTTCCTCCGGGCACTCCGGTTTCCTCCCACAGTCCAAAGACATGCAGGTTAGGTGGATTGGCGATTCTAAATTGGCCCTAGTGTGTGCTTGGTGTGTGGGTGTATTTGTGGGAGTCCTGCGGTAGGTTGGCACCCTGCCTGGGATTGGTTCCTGCCTTGTGCCCTGTGTTGGCTGGGATTGGCTCCAGCAGACCCCCGTGACCCTGTGTTCGGATTCAGCGGGTTGGAAAATGGATGGATGGATGGATAAAATGTTCATTGAATTTTCCTACCACTTCCTCATAATTACTGGCATTCATCCCCACTTTGAAAGTGAACTCACTAAATATTGCCTCAGCCTCTTTCCCCACAGCATAATTAAGGTACCTCACATTCTTCTTTGTTCAGTTTTATGGCAATGCTGAGGCATGATAAACTCTGAATGCATGCTGGCAATGCCATTGGCTGACTGAAATCAAAGAGCTCAGGTGCATTAAACTTCAACATTTCTTCTTTCGTTCATCAAGGAGGCTTTTAACGCTGTCTTTACTTCAAAACAACTTCTGACACCATGTCATGCCACCTGGCTCTTGCTTGAATCATATAATCCAGATTTATATGAGTTCTTCAATGCAACAAACGTTTATTACTCATTCAACTCCAACTGCTCAACTCCCATAACTCCAACAGTCCCAGTATATCCTGTCTCAAAGCATCATGGGAACTGTAGTGCTTATCAACTAATTACAAAGTATTTATTTACATATATATATATATATATATATATATATATATATATATATATATATATATACACGTATAGTCAACAAGTCAGTGTGATGGGGGGGGGGGGGGGGTTATTGGGTGTACAGTTTATTTATTATGAACATGTTCTTCTTCAGTTTGCATATGCTGGATTTATGTCCAAGTGTCTGTTGATGGCATTCTCATTTGATAGCCAAGATTCGGCCAGCTCTCTGGCACTTTTAGTACTGGCCTTAAATTTTACTTGTACATTGTCCCAGTTAAATGTATGTCCTGTTGATTTAGTATGCGTGTAGATCAATGAAAGAGAGTCCTTTCTTCTGACGGCGTTGCAATGTTCCTGTATACATGTTGCGATTCTTTTTGAAGTTTGTCCTATGTATACCGCTGAGCAAGAACTGCATGGAATGCTATAAACTGCGTTAACAATCTGCGCACGGTCCTGTTTAATGCTAAAAACAAGAAATCGATAGCAGAAACACGAAATGCAGCACCATGTCACACATTTTTATGAGCATGATGATAATGTATTTATTTAATAAACACTGATATTTTTTTTATTTTCCTCGGCCTGCTGGCTTCCCTTGTCTTGAATTTTAACAATATCCACCCTGTCAGGTATTCAAGCCTATTGGTGTACACATTTAGTCCTGAAGATGAATTAAATTTGGTTTCCAGTGTTTTTGACAAAGCACTAACTTGGCTTGTTAATATGATGCAATTCAGGGGGACTGGGAAGTGTTCTAAAAACAGTTGCAGGGGTCAGCACCACTGGACTGTTGGCCCTTTTGTAATAGTGTAATGATCCTACCAAGGCTCCTAAAAACAGGAGCAATTTGTGAAAAGATCTCCTGGTACACCTTGTGAATGTTGCAGATATACTCTGGGTTTGTATAGCACCCATTTGCATCATACTTCAGAGGCCAAATGTCGCTTCAAAAAAAGCAGTTGTCTCAAAGCAACTCCAAGATAAGCATCAGTGTTATGAGCTGCCAGATTCCATTATTCCCTTGAGTTTTGTTAGTCAGTAGCTTGGGGGTTGTATACACTCTGTACATTATAAGCGTGTCAGTGCACTCTATTATTTCAGTAATTTCTATTGACATGCATACAAGCATTTCACATAATCATATTTTATAGGCTGTTTCAGTTAGGGAAAAGAAAGATCCTGAGCTCATTGCCTCTGTCCTTATTTGAATGATCACAATGAAACTGACATCTGCATGTGGAAATTCAGATCAGAGGTAAAGAAACAGATTATAGCAAGTTGTCAAATACAGAACAAAGAAAAGTATACTATGTCAACATCCCAGGACATGAATGGTTGTTTGTTACAAAGATTTCTGTTTTAACACTTTTTAGTTAAGTCCAGCCTCATGTACCAAACATGTTAAGCAAGCTGATATAAGCTTCTGACAAACGTTTCAACCATCTCTTCCGGCTTTTGCGAACGCTGATGAAAACATGCTTTTTGTTAGGCAGTAGCTTGGGAGCTGTATACACTCTGTACATTATAATGGCTCTGTTTCTTTATTAAATTCACCTTAAGGCGATCATATGTAGAAGCTATTCTAGCAAGTGTATACTACTCCAGTATAACATATTGTAAAATGTCTGTGATCCTTGGTTCCATTGGTCAAGTCAGATAAAAAAGCAGAGAAAATTGTAGAACTACACTCAAGATTTTTGGAAATAAAATTTATAAATGCCCTCGCAGCCCAGTGGAAGACTCCAAAATTCATGCTTAACACACTACTGCTGCACAGGAAGGACATCTATCACAAATGGGTACAATCTGACCTATTGTTGCAATCAGTTTCTGATCATCAATTTTATCGTATTATTTCCAGTCTACCTTAGAAATGGCTAGTTCTTAGGTAGTCTGTGAATTATATTTAATAATGAAATAAAACCATATCTAGGATGTTATATGTAGCCTCTATGTTTCATGTTTATGTCAAGATTTGTAGTATGTGTTTTTATTTGTACTTTGTTTGTATTTGCGACTTCCTGAGAACTTGTCACCTGCACTCAGTGAAGAAGGCCATACCAAAATAAACTGAATTGAATTTGGGAAGTGTTTGGATGGCCTATACCTTTTTAGCGTGCCGCTCCAGTATTTTTTAAATTCTTTTATTTACTGTCTTCAAAATATCCTTACAATATATAATGTATATTGCCATGTTACAATTATAAAACTCTGTCCCCTAGCACAGCTCAGGAAAAAAATGAGAAATTGAACAGAGTTAGGCGGCACGGTGGAGCAGTGGTAGCTTCGCAGTAAGAAGACCTGGGTTCGCTTCCCGGGTCCTCTCTGCATGGAGTTTGCATGTTCTCCTGTGTCTACGTGGCTTTTCTCTGGGTGCTCCGGTTTCCTCCCACAGTTCAAAGACATGCAGGTTAGGTGTATGTGGGCTGGCACCCTGCCCGGGACTTGTTCCTGCCTTGCGCCCTGTGTTGGCTGGGATTGGCTCCAGCAGCCCCCCGTGACCCTGTGTTAGGATATAGCGGGTTGGATAATGGATGGATGGATGAACAGAATTAGTTTGAGGTTTAGAAGTGGTTCAGCATTTTTAGTAACACAAATAATAAACATCCATATTACAATAATGATATGAGGTGTTCCTCATAAACTGAGATTTTCTAACATGTTATTTTCCCATTGTTCCATGGCAGGATTTACTGTAGGATTCTTCTAACTAAGCAAAATGAGATGGTGTGTTACCAATGTAGTGTAAATTATCACAATTATCACATCACATTATGCTTTAGACTGTTATCACATTAAATGGGTTTTACAGCAATTGCAACCATAGCCTTCATTTAAATAACTTCAGAAAGTCATGGACACTCATGGCAAGCACTTTCGACAGCTACTCTTGTACTGTAATGTGACATCCCCAGCAACTGTACCTGGGCAATTTGGTTTAGTCTTAGCTTATAAGGGTGAACTCCTGTATGTCAGAGTTGACAGCTAGTGAGCACTGCAGCTGGAAGTACAATTCAGCTGCCAAGAAACGTGAAAGATGTTCTTGTCTGTTTAGGGTTTGCCATACCATGACAGAATGGAAAAAGGGAAGGCCACTGGCAATATTTGAGAGTATAATATCAGGGAGAATAGGCTCTTAAAATGAGGCAAACTTGTGATGCTTTTGAAGTTTGAACCTGAGAAGTTATGAAAGTCATGTAATTTGTCATCCCCTGTGCATTACAGTTATATAAACTAACATCCTCAAGGTGAAATGCAGCTAACTGCAGTCATTGAATGTGACATGCTGTCTGGCTCATTGCGTACAGTGATACTATCCTAATCTGAATCGTCTCCTGACAGCCACATATATGAAATGTTAGGCCATGGCCACCACCCAAAACCCTAAAATGGATAATTATGAGGTTGACAATGAATGTCTAAATGAACAAAAGTATGAATAATCCAGTTACTAATGTTTTTGCTAGTATCTGCTGAGTTGTAATTTGCTTTTATTCCAGGATATATGTAGTCTTTCAGAAAATTAACTTAAAAGAGAATTCTCTCCTCATCAATACTATTTGGCAGTTGCCTTATATATCTAAATAACCTTTGTAAAGTTAACAATTCATAAGCTTCATTTGTTGTGGCCGTTAGAAATTTAACATTTCTTTTCACTGCTTTGCTGATGATACACAGGTTTATATTCCCATCTGCAACTCTGCAATAAATCAACTGCACATCTGTCTTTCTGAACTAAGATCCTGGATGGCTAATCATTTTCTTGATCTGAATCAAAATAAAATGGAGGTGCTTATAGTGGGTCCATCAGTTAAAGCCCAAATTGGTCTTGGACTTCTCGGCTCTTTCTCTGTCTTTTGCAAACCTCAAGTCCGCAATCTTGGTGTTATCTTTGACAGTAGCCTCTCTTTTGAGAAACAGGTTAATTCTATAGTCAAGAGTTGCTTTTTCCAGCTTCGTCTATTAGGTAAGATCAAGCCTTTTTTATCTTCTAGGGATCGTGAGAAAGCTACTCATGCTTTTATCTTTTCTTGCCTTGATTTCTGCAACTCGCTGTATTCTAGGATTAGCAAATCCCTGATACGCAGGTTACAGTTGGTCCAGAATGATGCTGCTCGCTTTCTGGTTGGGGCAAGAAAGTCTGATTCTGTTTCTCCAATATTAGCTTATTTACACTGGCTGTCTGTCAGTTTTCGAATTGATTTTAAAGGCTTGCTCCTGCCTATTTGTCCGAATTGTGTGTTTTACACCAGCCATCTAGAGTGCTTAGATCTTCTGGTCAGTTGTCTCTTGTTGTCCCTTGTACCAAGTGTAAAACTAAGGGGGACAGGGCTTTTGCAGCTGCTGCTCCTTGCCTGTGGAACTCTTTACTCATTACATATAGGAGTCGTCTACAATTGAACTGTTTGAAACAAGATTAAAGACTCATTTCTATTCACTTGCATTCCGTGACCTTCAGTAATACTGATGGTTTCCTCATTGTGATTATGTAACATTACTTCTATTTATTATTTATTTTATTTATGTTCATTTATTTTATTTCTATTTATGTTATTCATGTGAATTGTATGCTTTTCTTTTATTCTATTATTGTAAAGCACTTTGGCCACAGCATTCCTATGTTGTTTTAAATGTGCTATATAAATAAATTTGACATTGACATTGATTGCTCTTAAAGCCCCTTCCCACATCTTTGACCAGTTTTAAATACTGTTTATCATGATTATTTTTTTCTGTTATTATTGTCATTATGGAGCCATGCTTTCATTATGGGCTGCAGAGTGGTGATATAATTAGTTATGTTGCCTAAGACCAGCAGTGACCTAAATCCAAATCCTGGCCTGATCATTGTATATGCAGACTTGACATACTACTTTTTATCTGCATGGGCCTTTCTCTGGGTATTCTGTGTTTTTAGCCTACATCCCAAAAACTGGTTGATTTCTTCAGTATGAATGAGTTTGTGTATGTGTGAATGTAGCCAGTAAGGGACTTTTGCCCTGTCCAAGACTTTTATTTATTTTAATAAGGCATGATGTATGTAGATGGTTTAGACTCTATTCCCTAAACCTTACAATTTGGATTAAGGAGTTCAGAAAAATCAAGTCATGGCCTTTTTATCACGCTTATTTAAAGTATAGAATTATTCTTACCATTGATAGTGGCTGTGAGCTGTGTCCGTATGAGTTATGATGTCATTGAATTATTTAAAAACTTGTCATTTTTTCCTTATTATTCTAGAGTATGATTTCTAGGCTTTTGGAAGGGTCTAGTAATTGTATTCTAGCTTTGATGAATGTCTTCTGTATTATCTTTTAACTCAACTCCATAAGTAATTCACTATTGCCTGTTCATTTTGCTCTAAGTTTTCAGGTAAATGATTTATGAAGAAACCGTTGGACTCTCAAAAACTCACAATGGTAAACATACTTTCATCAGTTACCACAGAGAACACAGGCCTAAGGTAAAATCTGGTATTAAACTGACATTCTTAAATCAAGTCAGATTTATGTGCATGTATCTCAATCTTCAGCAGTGACTTTATATGTGCCTGTACATCTGCAATGGAAAATTACTGTTATTAATGTTTAATCTACCTTAGACTTGTTGTACTATGTAACAGATAGCCTGATTCAGATTTACGCAATATCAGGGCCAATATATACTGTATATTTTGAATTACTTTTTCAAATTTCTCAGTTGATGTGAAGTATATTTTACAGGCCAAGATTTTCTACAGTAATATATCAGCTTTGTAGCATATTGTATTTCCTTATCTATGTGTTCATTTACCATTTTACCATTCACACATTTATCTAGTCAGTTTAACTTGATCTTGTTTTCAAGAGTGAAATACTTTATACTTGCTACTCCTTAGTATAGCAATCTACTGTATACTAGCCATGGGCCAAAATCTTAATGTGTATTAGCTTAACGGCTAACATTATAATTAATATATATCTTCTAATTAATATTAGAATTTATATTAATTTATAACTATAATTAAATGGATTTATCATAATCATTACAGTACAATGTCCTGGATATATAAAAACAGTAAAAAATTCTCTGCCCTAATAATCTGCTTTCAAAACAATCATCCAGTATAACATCAAGCTTTCAGTGAATGCAGTCAAAGCCAAAATCAAAAGTGCAAAAACTGGAATCAAAGTCAAAAAATACAAATCAAACGTCCAAACATTCTTTTGGATTTGGTACCCCTAACAAACACTAACCAAAAGCTGATTTGATTTGTTTCTTTTTTCAGTCAAAACTAAGGCACTGCTGCTACTATTACACCATCTCTTACAGTTCAAGCCTGATGATGTCATCACTTAATGACATGCCTTATATGATCGACAATGGGTGCTGCTACTTAAAAACAACATAGTTGAACTCATAACCCAAGTCAAAAAGTTGCATTGTTCAAAACTGACACAAATTCCCAAAATGATGATGCAGTAATTCGATTAATGACATTTATATAGCACTTTCTTATTACTCAACGTGCTTTAGATTAGATAAACTTTAATAAACCCTGTGGGATATGGCCGGCCATTCATCCCAGCCAATACCCCCAGGCCGCTAGATGGAGCCCTCCTTGCAACATGGAGATGCCCCGAATTCCAGCAGGGCATCATGGACTGTGGAGTTTTAATACACAGCCCTACTGGATAACATCGGCGTTGCCAGGGGACACTGCAGGGAGACACAGAGACGTTTATTTTCCATACAGCCCGGCAGTAAATCCCAGTTACATGGTTGGAAGAAATAAAGTGCTTCCGGGCTGATGAAGAAAGGAAGTTTTTAACTGACCCGGAAGTGATAGAAGTCACATGGACTGAGGGACAGAAACACTTCCAGGTCACAGACTATAAAGGACTCTGGGAAATCCCAGACAGACGAGCTGACTTGGGAGGCAGGGTGGCTAAGCATCTCGGAGTGTAGGATTGAGTATTGTTTACTGTAGTGATTATTGATTTATTGAGTATTCTGGAGAGGAGGGTGCTTTGTGCACTTATTTATAATAATAAATATTAATTTTGGACTTTTATCTGGTGTCTGACATCTGGTCTGAGGGTTCAAGGGGTCATGGGGACCCTTAAACTGTCACAACCCATTGAGAAATTTAAATGCATTCAGCAGTAGAAACATAAAAAACAAGGATAAAGACTCACAAGACAGATAGTAAAGCCAACCAATCAATCACTTGATAAATAAATAAATAAATTTAACAAGTGCATCTGATGGAACCATTTGCTTGACAACAGTGGGTAGAAAAGACCCCCAGAGGCACTGCTTAGAATGACGTGGTGGAATGACACTATGGCTACAAGTGTCCCAAGAAAGTGTCTCCTGGAGGGGATGGAGGTATTTTTATAATGGGATCAAAGTTTGCCACCATCCTCTTTTCCACAACCGTTTTCAGTGTGCCTAGGGTTCGTCCTGTAATAGAGCAAGCCTTCCTGAGAAGTTTGTTCAGGCATTGTTCTTCTTTTGTGCTCAGGTTGCTTCCCCAAGATACTGCAGTGTAGAACTCTACACTGGCTACTATGGATTGGTAGAACATTTCCAACAATTGCTGCACAAATCAAAACACCCGACTCTTCTTAGCAAGTACAGTCTGCCCTGGCCCTTCTTGTACAGCGCCACTATGTTGTCAGACCAGTCCAGTTTGTTGTGTGAACTCCCAGCTACTTGTAGCTCTGCACCACTTTTGTGTCCTCCCCCTGAATGGTGACTGGTCTCAGAGGCCTCTTGTCATGTTGAAAGTCCACCATCAGCTCTTTTGATGTTGAGTTGCAGGTTGTTGTACCTGTACCATAAGACAGACTTCTCCATGACTTTCCTGTACTTTGACTCATCTTTATTATGTAGCCTATAATGAATGGATTAAATGAAAATTTCTGTGCTGGACATCTATTGTGTAGAGGGCAAACAGGAAGGAAGACAGAACGGTTCCCTGGGGTGCTCCAGTATTACATACCACCATTTCTGACATTCAGTCCTGTAGCCTTACAAAGTGCTGTGTGTTGATCAAGTAGTCCATGATCTAGGAGATTGTGAGTGCATCGAGATTCAAAACCTTGAGCTTTTTCCCCAGTCAATGAAGCAGAATGGTGTTAAAGGCACTGGAAAAATAAAAACCATTATCCTTTCTGTGGTATTACCAGCTTTGTCCAAGTGTGAGTAGGCTCTGTGGTGTACGTAGATGAGAGTCCTCCACACCTATACTGTATGTGCCTGATAGACAAACTGCAGAGGATCCAGATGTTCTGAAACCTGGGGTTGTAGCTATTTTAGGACCAGCTTCTCAAAGATCTTTATAATGTATGAAGTAAATGCAACTGATCTGAAGTTATTATCACTTGAATGCCCTTTCGTTGGCAGTAGAACCACACAGGATGTTTTCCCCAGCTGGGGAACCAAATTCAGGGAAAGGAAGAACAAGTTCTGAAGGACCTCGCAGAGCTGGCTGGTGCATGTGTTTTCAGCCCCCTGGGGCTGATTCCATCTGGTGAAGAAGCCTTGTTTATGCAGAGTTTTCTCAGATCTCTCCTCACTTGATCAGCAGAGACACATATTCTGTGGAATGGAGGTGGGCTGGAGAACACATGTGTGATGCCAGTGTAGGGGAAGGTCATGCAGGGTACAGATGGCAGTTGGGATTCTGGAACCTGCTCAGTTTCCACAGAGAGGCTAACAGTGAGCTTCCCCCTTCTTTAGTTCTTTCTGCACCCACTTGATTTCATCCAGACCTGAAGGCTGCCTTCTTCAAATTCAATAGGGCTTTCAAGTCTTTTGTGATCCATGGCTGCTTGTTGGGAAAACAGCACACTCTGTTTGCAGGGTCTGTGTTATCCACACAAAACTTGATGTTGTCTGTGATACAGTGGCTCAGTTCCTCAACGTCCTGCACATGTGACTCACAAAGCGTATCCCAGTCAGTATTCGCAAACACATGTTCATTCCTGCATGGCCATGGTGGTGGCTGGCAACTTCTGGACAATGGGTTTATATAAAAATATGAGCTGTACCAAATTATGGTCCTTTCAGCCTAAAAGTGTCAAAGCAACAGTGTCTAGAAAGACCACAAAAGGTTTATTATGCTCCTTCTAGCCATTGCTGCTATTCCTCTAAATATACAGTAGTTTTATGCTAGCAATTTACTGCTCTATTTATTGTAAATTTGTTCAGAGATGGAATCTGCTGTACCATCACTTGAAAATTTTTTGTGAAAGGAAGCCACAAAACCCCAACATTAGGAGCACCTATTTCCAGATGAAAGGTCAAATAAGTAATAGGGTGTGGCAGAATGGGTAGTGAAAATAATAATTCTTACAACCAGATAAATGCCGTTTTAGCCTCAGGGGTATATTTGAACTTGAGGGAGAATTTCTTTGTCAAAGCATTGATTGATGCTACTAGACAGCTAAATTTCTTTATGAATCATCTACATTAATTGGAAAACTCTATAAACCATTTAATTGCTTAATGGAAGTATGTGGTTTCCATTACTGGATTGCTTTTATTTTGGCTTGATCTGTGCCCAATCCAGATTGTGGTGTTTCACCCCATTGAAACAACCAAGGTTTAATGAAACCCATATTTCTCTAATTTAACATATTTATTTCTCTGTAATCGAGACGACACTTTGCAGACATGTTTAAAGTGATCAACTGCAGACCAATAAATAAGTATGTTGTCTAAATACTACAGTACATAGACCCCCACAAGACCCCAAAATGTACCACTTGACAAAGCACAGGAATAATGCAAAAGCAGTTGCATTATCCCTGTGCTTTTGCTAACAGTATGGCATAACCAAATATTCCTAGTGTCCTGATGAGGTGTTGAATGCCACTTTCTACTCATGCCCCTCTGTATTATGATTAGAATACAGGCACGATAAAGATCTAAACTTGAGAAAATCATTAAACCTATAATTTGAGCTACCATGAAGAATATTATAGGTATGGGTAGTTATTCTCAATCACAGTTTTATTTAGCCCTTGATTGTCAATAGACAAGGAATATCAAACCATCCTTTTCCTATTAAAAAATACATCGCTATAGCACTTGATGATTTGCAAATAAACCCTTTGGCAGATATTAAGTGGATTGCATAATCATACACACAGTGCAAGGTACCTCCTGAGATTTGCGTTTAATTAAAACATTTTTTAAACTGTGTACACTCTTCAGGAAGTGCTTCAGTAATACAAAAAGAACACATTGGGGGAAAAGTTTTTTAAAAAATGCTTGAAAACAATTATTGCCCCAAGACACCATTCCTTAAATTCAGTGATGATGGTGTGAATTTGTTTTCTGAATTTATTCTCTGATTTGAGATACAGTATATTTCAGTATTTATTTTGTATTAATGTTTATTTGTTTTACTGTGGTTTAGAAATACAATTGTTCATATTATTATGTCTTTTCTGTGATTTTTGTAATTATGTACAATTGAGCTCTCATTCATGCTCTTTAAGCCCACAGCAAAATAAAGTAAAAGGTCAAAGTTTCCCCATCGGATTAATAGTTTCTATAATCTAATCTAATCCAATTCAATCAAATTGATCATTGCACTTATGTTCGTGAGTATTGCTATTTTTGTTGCATTTTCTGTATTTCTTGAATTATTTTGCTTCTAGATTACTGATTTGGATTTGTTTGCTTATGATTGCCTTGTAGGCAACTCCTTCTTGCCAATTTTTTCTTTTTTGAAAACTTTACTTCTATTTTTTTTTCTAATAAATCCTATAAGTAGCTGGAGGTTTATAGTTACCCTTCTTCTGGTGCAGCTTTTGCTATGTTTTGGGACTTTTCCTGTTATTTTGCCAGTTTGCCTTGTTTGGAGTCTTCTAGGCCAGAAGTCTGCAATTGTCAAGTTTTGAGGCTAGCTGGTTGTGGTTAGATTAAGGCCACAATCATGAACAAACACTTTCCGAAACCATATGATTTAGTCACCATGGTTCAAGACCTTTAAGGAGGAGAAACTATGTAGTCTAAATATCCCTGAAATGAAAACATTTATTAGACTTGAAAATAAGTGAAGATTTTAAAAATGATTTAAGTGCTATTCTTTAGAAAAATCTGTCTACTACTACTAACACTGTACTATAACATCTATACAGAGAAAAATAAATGATAAATTCCATTGGTTTATGCTTCAAAGATTCTTTTAAAATTGTCAGAGAAAAGGGGCTGGGGGGGGGGGGGGGTGAAAGAGAGCAAGCTATTTCTAATCTGTCCTTTTTACCCCCACAATTGTAACTGCCAACACAGCAATAGGCTTCATAGCAATAACTCCTGGAAAAATTGTAAATTAACGTTAAAGCTATCTTATGTAATAATGTACTACCTTAATTTAAAAATACAAAATGTCAACAAAAGTTCAGAAGCAATGTCTCTATCACCAGTAAACTTTGTGAGCTGGAATGTCAAAGGTCTCAATCACAAATTAATAAAGAGAAAGAAAGTATTTTGTCACCTAACAGGTCTAAACACCAAGATAGTATTTTTACAGGAGACCCACTTATTAAGCAAGGATAAGCTTCAGTTGCAAAAAGATTGGACTGGCCAAATATTCCACTCCAGCTATAAAAAGAAAACTAGAGGTGTGGAAATCTTAATACATAGAACAATTTCATTTGTAGTATCAGATGTAGTATTTGATTCTGAAGAGCAATATATGATTGTTATGGGTAATTTATTTAACTGTAAAGTGATTTTAATAAATTTCTTTGCACCCAATCTGGATGATAGAGACTTCATCCAAAAAGTACTTGCATTCATTCCTAATGTGAACCCTCATAAAATTTTAGTGGCCAAAGACTTTAACTGTGTTTTAAATCAGACCTGGATAGGTTTTTAGCCAGTGGGGCGATAATATCTAACACTGCAAAAACAATTACACATTTTGTAATTGATCATAACTTATCAGACCCTTTCTACATCCAAACTCAAGAGCATATTCCTTCTTCTTACCAGTATATCATTGTTAATCAAGAATTGATTATTTCTTTATAGATAATCATTTTTTGCCCACAATCAAATCTTGTAAGTATGGCATTATTGTTATCTCCAACCACGCCCCTCTGATCATGGAGCAGAAATCGGTATGCCCCACATACTCATCTTGCAGTTGTCGTCTTAACCGCCTGTCATTAACTGATGAGAACTGTACAGAATTTATATCCAAGCAAACTGATTTTTATATAGAGACAATACATCGTCAGAGGTCTCTGCAGGAATACTCTGGGAAATTCTGAAGACATTTTTAAGAGGATGGATAATTTCATATCTCCCACAAAAATAAATCGGTAACCAAGAAGGCATCAGAGTTAATCAGTGAATTTAAGAATGTGTCAGGTTCCCAAATGAGGCACTTTATAGGAAAAAACAGGCTTTGCAATCAGAAATCAACCTCTTGACAAAAAAAGAACTAAACAACTCTTTTTTAAATTGTGACATCATTATGGAAATGGAGAGAAGGCTAATAAGATCTTCACAATGCAATACAGTGGAACTTCGGTTCACGAACGTCTCGGTACACGTACAAATCGGTTTACGACCAAAAAGTTTGCCAAACTTTTGCCTCGGTTCACGACCACACACTTGGTATACGAACAAGCCAGTTTCCCTTTCGGTTTGAGATATGTTCAGTCTCTCCCTGTGCAGGGAGCAAGAGAGAGCGAGAGAGCGCGCGACACACACACACACACAGGCAGCGCGAGAGAGAGAGCTGCGCACACATACAAGCAGCGCCAGAGAGAGACAGACTCACACACACAGGCAGCGCGAGAGAGAGAGCCGCGCACACACACAGGCAGCGCGAGAGAGAGAGCCGCGCACACACACAGGCAGAGGGAGAGAGAGAGAGGGCTGGACTCATAAGGTAGGAAGGCAGTTAAAGAATGCACTGGGCTTGATTTTGTTTTCACTTCTGTTTAAAGAGATCGGTTCATAGTGTGCATTGTTGCAATGTTACTTTTCTTGGTGGTTTATTAAATTACAGATTTTTTCAAATGTTCATTTTTTTCCCCGTGCTTAAAGCTCATTAAAAAAAAGTGTTTTTAGCCAGCGGTTGGTAGCGCTATAGCGCAAACTATTGCAGTGTTAGTTTTCTCTATTGTTCAAGGTTTTCTCAGTGTTTATTCAATGTTTTTACATTTAGTTTACTATTACGCTGTGCATTCTATGGTTTAATTAACTATATTTGTACTTAAAAACTTAAAAAATATATATATATTTACATACAGTTCGTATGGGGGAAATTGCTTCGGTTCACAACCAAATCGGTTTACGACCAGAGTTTTGCAACGAATCATGGTCGTGAACCGAGGTTCCACTGTACCAGCAAACATTTTACAACACAACATTAGATTGGACACCTTCCCTTTTATCATCACAGATCAGTTTAAGTACATATTGATCAACATCACAAGTAAATATAGAAACTATTTTTCAACAACATATTGCAGTCTGCATGGAAAAACTTAAAACCTGCATAGATGCTTTACCCTCCATCTTGCTTTAGCAGGGAGATATAACACTGTCAATATGAATATCCTTCCTAAGCTTCTTTTTCTATTTCAAAGCATCCCCATATATGTTAGCAAATCATTTTTTAAGAAATTAGATTCAATCATAACCTCATTTTTTTGAAATTCAAAACATCCATGCATCCAAAGGGCAACAACCTAAAGTAGAAGGTGGCATGGCTTTACCTAACTTTCAATTTTATTATTGGGCGGCAAATATACAAGCTATAAACATCTGGGGCCTCATGTATAACGCCATGAGTAGAACTCACACTATAACATGGCATAAGCACAAAAGCGGGAATGTGCGTATGCACAGAAAAATCCAGATGGAGGAATCTGTACGTACGCAAATTTCCACGTTCTTCCGCTAGATAAATCCAGATCAGCGTGAACTCAGCGCCCCAACTCCTCCCAGAATTACGCCTCTTTGAATATGCAAATCAATATAAATAGCCTTCTGTGAAAAGACAATGGGAAAAGCACGGGGGAAAATATAAGAATTTCAGCGAATAGCAAGTGGAGGCAAAGGAAAAACGTACTGTTTGTTGGTTTAAACAGTGGTATAATCAACAAAAGGAAGATGATCGAGTGATAGAGTGTCGGAGAAATTGAAGGCTCAAGTTCACAAAGTTGCACAGTGCCCAAAATAAAAAAGAAATCACATATCAAAGTCACCGTGAAAAGGCGAGTCGTAGCCCACTGTCTGAGTGTCATATGAAACCTTATTAGGGTACAGACAAAAAAAATAGGCACACAGTGGGAAAAAAGCACGAAATGTCAACTTTAATCTCGAAATTTCCACTTTAATCACGTAGTTTATTTTGCCATTAAAGTAGAACATCATAAACTTCATCTTAAAATCGTTTTATTTACTAGTTTCTCAAATCCCATTGTAACTAAAGTGGCACGTTAAATGCTTTGTTCTGTATTTGATCTTCTATGTGCTCTATGTGTGTGAATCACTACCTGCTTTGTAAACGGGCTTTCTCTTTCTCCGACAAGACACATAATCCATTACATTCGTGATATTACAGCTCTCTGAATAATTAAAATACTGAGATGTATACGTGATATCTTTATCATGATGATAGGAATGAAAGCATGTTATTAAACATGGGAACACGGTGGTGCAGTGCTTGTTCATGTCTCACGCAAGAGGCTTGCTGCGCCATGTGCAACCTTCAATGAAATAATTTATCACAGCAGTACTGTCTCTTTCAAACGTACTAACCTCCAATTCCTGTCCTTACTTTTCTTTCTCCAAAAACCCAATTGCCACACAATTAAGCTATGTAATAGACATGAAGCCATTTGTAAGCTTAAAACGCCGATTCTTCAAAACTTTTAAGGAACATTGAAATATCTTCGTAGTACGTGTTTAATTATTCTATCCGTCTATCCTTCCAGTGTCGCATCAGCACCAGCAAGAATACAACGCAATGCAGGAACAATCCCTGAACTAGCTAGCGCTGTGGCACTGTGTCTTCACATGTTTAATTATTAACAATACAGATTATTTAAATGAAGTTAAAGTTTTATCTGTATAATATAATCAACATATTTTGCTGCATTTCTTCTTAAAAATGATATCGTCATCATATGTAAATATGCACTTTATAAAGTGGCGCAGGTTGTGCAATATTATAACTGTAGTGCAAGTTTACAGTGGGGTGATTGTACTTATAAGTACAAACAGTTCTACAAGGAGCACTTGATGGACTGATTGATTGCGTTTATAGTTCTTGTTGTGAAACTTTTTCTAAACCGCGAAGTCCATACAGGGAAGTCTCTGAAGCGTTTTGCCGTGGCTCAGGCAGCGTCTGCTTCATGCTGTATACCGATAATTCTCTTTCCGATCAGCTGCTGCTGTGATTCCCCACTCAGATACAGTGATATAAATACTCCAAGTGGTACAGTTAGAGTAATATGGAAAAAGACGATCTGCTGTGGCAACCCTTAACGGGAGCAGCTGAAAGAAGAAGAAGATACAGTGAGAGTTACAACGCTAAAGCAGTTATGGTATTTGGAATACTATGGCTATTCCCTGTACCATTATATTGCTTCAGGTTAATTACAATCAGATGCATTATACTAATAAACAATATGCAGTTAGTTTCAGTGTATTTATAAAGCCGCGTTAGGAATGTGGATCTAAGAAAGGAAGGGTGGATCACACAGGAACAGTAGCACTGCTTTGACGCTGGGTGGCGCCAGTCTGCAAAACCAAGCGGAGAAATTGCGTACGCCATGGTATGAGGTACCGTGGAAATGTGCGTGGCTTTACGCCAAGTTTAGGTTTTATACATTGCGATTTGAGCGTGGAAACGTTCGTACGCAACATTTCTGTGCGTATGCACCGTTTATACATGAGGCCCCAGGACATTAGCACAAATAGATAAACAGGCTTGGTCCGCAATAGAAATAAATTCCTGCTTTATATTCCTTGCTTTTTGCAAGTAAATACAAGTTATTCTCAATATACTAACAACCCAATAGTCCTTCATTCACTCAGAATACAGAACCAATATAGGAAGCACTTCAATATAGAGAAGCTTTTATATGTGGCACCTCTGCATCATAACCACCTTTTCCAGCTTCTAAAACCTTCATAGTTTTTAATGTTTGGAAAACCTACAAGATTAAATCATTTGGAGTTTTGCACATAGATAATGTCTTTGCATCCTATGAACAATTACACTCCAAATTTAGGTTCCCATCAACACAATTTTTCCACTATTTCCAAATTAGAAACGTTGCTAAACAAAAGCTGCCCAATTTTCCTCACCCCCACCTATTTCTATTCCAGAAGAAATATTGATCAGTCTTGGGGATTCAAACAGCATGTCTATAATATATAAAAACATTTTTAAAGTCCTTTCCTCTCAAAGATCCCTGAGTACAGTGGGAAAAGTAGCTCTTACTCAACATTTTAGAAAATAAGTAGAAGGCAGCCATGCACTGAATTCACCCTAGCTCTATATGAGCAAAGCATACAATTATTCAACATAAAATCTTTTTTATCAAGCACATCTATCTCGTTTAAAATTCTCCAAATGTTTCCAGGGCAAGATCTAACCTGTGATTGTTGCAATCGAACTCTAGCCTCATTGGACCATATATTTTGGGTATGTACCAATTTAATATCATTCTGGACAAAAAATCTATAAATGCCTATCAGACAGCCTTAGGTGTCATAGTCATTCCTAATCCATTAACAGCTGTGCTTAGTGTACTCCAAGATCGTCTTAAAGTGGAGAAGGACAAACAAACTGTATTTGTCTTTTTTTTTCAGTATTAGAACATAGACTTATCCTGGTCAACTGGAAGAATCCTAGCTCACCTCTTTTAAGTCAGTGGGTAACTGATGTAATATACTATTTCAAATTGGAAAAAAATCAAGTTCTTACCTAGAGGATCTGTTCAAAACTTGTTTTAAAAAACCTGGCAGGATCTAATCAATAACATTTTAGAATATGTTTTTATATTGGGGAAAAGGATTCTCCTCCCTCTTTTCTACTCTTAAAGTTTTACTCTGGCTGTTGGCCTTCCTCTCTTTCTCTTGTTTCGGGGTTGAATTGAATTTAGTTTTGTTAAGTTTGACTTTTTTGTGTGGAATTTGACTTGTTTTTATTAAATTCAATAAAGAAAAATGGCAGAGAAAGAAGTAGGTTAGCAAGTGAGCCGTTAATAAATTTTGTTCAATTACCCGTAATGCAGGTCCTGACACATTTTTGAAATTCTTAATATGTTATGTATCTATTAAAATTTAAGTCAGAAACAACTGTACTTGCTGTATATTTTTGATGACTCAGCTCTCCTTCAAGTGGCTTAGTTAGTTCATCAGTGATAGAGAAAATTCCCTGGCATTTAACCTGTAAGGGTAGTCCAATCTAAATAACCTAATGTATTATTTTTCAGCCAGGGTTTCATCCCTGATTTAAATGTGTTTTCTTTTTGTTTAATTACTTTTCTTATTTTTCCGAATTGTTTTATAAGTAGCATTCATTTTGTTTTCTGTTGCATGTATTACGTGTTGTTGAATACTGCTTGTTGTTTATTAATTATGTGTCTGTTTCTATAAAATATGTTCGTAATATGTTGTATGTGGAGCCTAGGAGGATGCTGCAGAACTGCCACCATGGATATTTAAGAAGAAACTGCCGATGAAAGAGCAGCTTTGGTATTGACATTTCTCCTCTCTTGTGGATTGTACTTTTTGATTTGATTTTTGGATTTCCTGTGGTTTGTCCCTGCTGTTGAAATATGGTATTGGTTTCTGATTGTTAGATTTGGTTCGTTACTCAGTTTTCCCCTACCTAGTATTTTATAATCATTTTTAATTCTTTTAAAATCTTCTGAATAAATATTTATATATATGGTTTCATTTTGAAGAGGTTTTCTTCTTTCACATTTTTAGAAACAAAAACATACCCTCAAGAATGTTTTTAGGGAGTATAGTGTTCTTTTGATCTTCTAAAGTTTGTTTCTTCAAAGACTCTATTAAAATGGGCTCAGCACAGCCCAAAAGAATGGGCTCAGAGGAGTTTTGAAATTCTGTCATAATAATATCTTATCTCATAATGATAAGAAATAGAGTATAAGATTTTTTTTCTATTGGTTAATATGATTTTACATAATTAAAGCAACTAATCCATAGTTAGATAAGTTATTGCATATTTTAAAATTTATATTTTTGTTTTAGTGTGCTCACTTTGACAGAACAGTTGTAGCTCCCAGCTATCGTGAAAATACTGAGGAAAGCAAAATTGCCAGTATTAAATTAACACTTAAAATGTATACAGTAAATAGAATACATATATATACTTTTTATATATATTTTGTTTTAAGGGTGACTTTAGCATTCTATTTAGCAATGTAGAATTTGCTCAATATTTTTGATACAGCTATGGTACCTCCCATTTTGTTTTTTTGATTATAATGTTTTATTGAATTCAGCATTTTGTTGTGATTTGTTTTCTTTATTTGGGTACTGAATTTTGGTGGTTTATTTTGTTTTGTCATTTAAGTATTTTGGCCACCATTGGGGAGCTCATTTTTATTTTGGTAGCCATCTTAGTATTGCATTTTTGGTCACATGATCTTGATTTTTATAAAACAGTAGCTCTCAAGTCCTAAAAACTTTTAGCATAGTTAAATTAAATTCAATATGCAAGCTAAAGTCAGTTAGTATTTTTTGGTTCTATGAGTTTGATTTTGCTATTTTGGTTTCTTTTTCATCTCTTGCCTTTTTTTTGGTTTTGATAAAAAAAACCTTTTCATGATCTTTTTCAGTTTTGAATTTCATTTGCCTTTTGAAGATGATTGTTGTCTAACCTTTTGTTTCTTTTTAATCTGCTGCACCTTTATTCTTCCCACAAAATGTAAGGGCTCTTTCAGCCTGTCCATAACAGATTTCATCACTCAATGAATGTATTTCATATGAGTAAGACATACTGAATAGTGTGATGCTACATCTCATTTAGATTTCATACCATTTCTCAAACCTAACGATCTAGAGTAAGTATTCGGTAAGTGTCATAAATTGATTGCTGCAAGTTATAAAAGTAAAGTAAAACTAAGCTTTTCCCATTTTTTAAAAATTTTATTGTAATCATTCCATATAAATAGATCAATTTTTACAAAAGATAGGATTGAAAACAAGTCGCCCCCACCCCTGAGTGAGTCAGCATGGCCAACAGAGTAAAACTTAGACATACCTAAATTGATGAATTTAATAGGGCAATAAAGATAAATGGAGAAGAAAAAGAAATGTGGAGATAATTGCTTCCTCGGTGCATTAAAAGCTTATTCTTATTATTGATTAGATCCTGCCAGGTTTTGAAAAAATTCTGTACAGATCCTCTAACTGAATATTTGATTTTTTTCCAATTTCAAATAGTATAAAACATTGGTTTCCCACTGACTTAAAAGAGGAGAGTTAGGATTCTTCCAGTTTAGCAAAATATGTCTACATACCAAAAGTGTAGTCACAGTTTGTTTGTCCTTCTCCACTTTAAACCCATCTGGAAGAACACCAAACACATCTGTTAATGGGTTAGGAGGGATTGTGACACCAAGGCTGTCTGAAAGGCACTTGAAAATGTATGTCCAAAATGATGTTAATTTGGTGCAGACCCAGAACATGTGACCCAGTGAGGCTGGGACTTGATTGCAGCATTTGCAGGTTGGATCTTGCCCTGGAAACATTTTGGACAGTTTTAGGTGAGACAGATGTGCTTGATATATAATGTTGACTTGAATAATTGTACGCTTTGCGCATATGGAGCTCGAGTGAAGTCTCTGCATTGCCATTTTCTACTCCTTTTCTGATATATTGATTAAGAGATCTTTTTCCCATTGTCCTCTTGGATCTCTAAAAAGGAGGGACTGCAAGGTAATTGTATATATTGCAGAAATGGTGTCTAAGTCCTTGAAATTGAGCAATATTGAACAATATTTTTTCCGGCATGGAGGAGGGTGCAAGATGAGGAAAATCGGGCAGGTCCTGTTTAACAAAGTTCCTAAAGATAGTGAAAGAAATGTGTGGCTGGAAAGTTAAATTTGGAGTGTAATTGTTCATAGGATGCAAAGATGTTGTCTATATAAAGATTTCTAAGCAATTTAATCGCAAATCTTTTCCAGATATTAAAAACTGCATATGTTTGCAAGGGTTGAAAGAAGTGGTTCTCTTGCAGAGGTGCCACAGATAAAAGATTCTCCATCTTAAAATGCTTTCTACATTGGTTCCATATTCTGAGTGAGTGAAGCACAATTGGGTTATTAGTATATTGCCGATAACTTGCATTTATTGGGACACAAAGCAGGGAATATAAAGAAGTATTGCAGGATTTTACTTCCATTGCGGACCAAGCCTGTGTATGTTCATCTATTTCTATCCAGGTTTTTATAGCTTGTATGTTTGCTACCCAGTAATAAAACTGAAAGTTGGGTAGAGCCATGACACCTTCTGCCTTAGGTCTTTGTACGGTCGCTCTTACGTGGCTGTTTTGAGTTCCAAATAAATGAGGTTATTGTTTAATCTAATTGCTTAAAAAATGATTTATTAATGTATATTGGAATGTTTTGAAATAAAAAAAGTAGCTTAGGAAGAATATTCATCTTAACACCGTTAACTCTTCCAGCTAGAGTGAGATGAAGGGTTAACCATCTATGCAAGTTTTGCTTAATTTTTTCCATACAGGCGGCGAGGTTTTGTTGATAAAGAGCTTTATGTTTACTTGTGATGTTTAACCCTAGGTATTTAAATTGATCTGCGATGATAAAAGGGAAGGTGTCCAATCTAATATTGTGAGCTTGAAAATTCACTGGAAAGAGCACACTTTTATTCAAATTAATTCTGAGACCAGAGATCTTTTGAAATTCTGTAAGTGCTGTTAAGACTGCAGGCACATAATTTTGTGGATCTGATATATACAGTACTATATCATCTGCATATAGAGAAATTTTCTGTTCCAGTCCTTCTCTGAAAATCCCCTTTATCTGATAAGAATTTCGACAGTGGACTGCCAGTGGTTCAATGGCGACTGCAAATAGCAGTGGTGACAAGGGGCATTCTTGTCTGGTACCACATTCTAGTTTAAAGTAGTCTGAACAAATGTTGTTAATAAAACTGAAGCTTCTGGATTGGTATATAGTAGTTTGATCCATGCACAAATGTTCGGGCCAAACCCAAATTTCTCTAATGTAGTGAAAAGGTATTTCCATTCAATCATATCAAAAGCCTTTCTGCATCCAGTCATAATAATATTTCTGGGGTGTTTGACTTTGTTGGTGAGTATATTACATTAAGCAGGCGTTGAAGATTGGAAGTGTCGACCCTTGATAAATCCAGTTTGATCTTGTGATGTTACCGAAGGCAGCACTTTCTCCATCCTTCTAGCTATGATTTTTGAGAGCATCTTAACATCATTATTCAGAAGTAAAATTAGTCTATATGATGCACATTGTGATAAGTCCTTATTTTGTTTAGGAAAGATGGTGATTAATGCTTGACGAAAAGTTTGAGGTAGAATTTCATTGTGTCTAGCTTCTGTAAATGTTGCTAATAGAAGGGGAGCTAGCTGAGTGGAGAATTTCTTATAAAATTCTGCAGGGTAGCCATCAGGACCTGCTGCTTTCCCTCCTTGAATTGACTTTATACCATCTAGTAATTCTGATAGCGCTAGAGGTTTATCCAGTTCCTCTGCACTAAAAGTACCTATCTGTGGCATCTGTAATGTATCCAGAAATGCATTAGATTGTGTATTGTCTTCTTTAAACTCAGTAGAATATAAGGATTTATAGTAGTCTCTAAATGTGTACATTATATTTTTATGGTCAATGATTTCATCTCCGTTCGTGTTGGTGATTACTGGGATTGCATTGCAAACTTCTTTCTTGTGGATTTGTTGAGCTAAAAGCTTATTAGCTTTCCCTCCGTGTTCATAGTAATGATGCCTGGATTTATAAATTAGTTGTTCAGTTTCTTTAGTTGTCAAGAGGTTGAGTTCTGAATGCAGAGCCTGCCTTTTCCTATGTAGAGCCTCGCTTGGAAACCTGGCATGTTCTTCATGTACTCTAGTAATTTTGTTTTTTAGCTCTGATACTGTCTTGGTTTCTAATTTATTCCTGTGGGAAACATATGAAATAATCTGTCCTCTTAAGAAGGCCTTTAAAGTTTCCCAGAGTATTCCTGCAGAAACCTCTGAAGATGTATTTGTCTCTAGGAAAAAACTGATTTGTTTGGATATAAATTCAGTAAAGTTCTTGTCTGCTAATAGAAGCGGGTTAAGGCACCATCTGCGAGGTGAGTGTGTGGGGCATAGTGACTTTAGTTCCAAGATCAGAGGTGCATGGTCAGAAATAACAATAGCATCGTACTTGCAGGATTTAATCATAGGCAAGAAATTATTATCTATAAAGAAATAATCAATTCTTGAGTAGCAATGATGTACTGGTGAGTAGAAAGAATATGTTCTTGAGTTTGGGTTTAGAAACCTCCAGGGGTCTGATAAGTTGTGGTCAGTTACAAACTGTGTAATTGTCTTTGCAGTGTTAGATGTCATCCCCCCAGTGACAGGAGTCCTATCTAAGAGTGGATTTAAAACACAATTAAAGTCCGCAGCCATTATAATTTTAAGAGTGTTCACATTGGGAATGGATGCAAATACATTTTGCATGAATTCCTTATCATCGACATTCGGTGCATAAACGTTTATCAAAATCATTTTACAGTTAAATAGTTGCCCATGACCATCACATATCTCCCTTCAGGATCAGATACTACATCTGATGCTACAAATGAGACTGTTCTATGTATGAGGATTCCCACACCTCTAGTTTTCTTTGTAAAGCTGGAATGGAACATTTGGCCAGTCCAGTCTTTTTGCAGCCAGAACTGATCTTTGCTTGATAAGTGGGTCTCCTGTAAAAATACTATTTTTGTGTTTAGGCCTGTTAGGTGAGAGAATACTTTCTCTTTAATTCGTGATTCAGGCCTTTAACATTCCAGCTCACAAAGTTAACTGTCCCATTATGGAGACATTGATTCTGAATTTTTGATGTCATTTTATAGTCTTAACTGGAAGTGAGACAGCTTTAACCTTAATTTCCTATTTCCCCACGGGTAATTGCCATGCAGCCTATTGTTACGTTGGTAGTTATAATTGTAAGGATTAAAAGGAGAGATTAGATATAGCCTGCTCTCTTTCTCTCCCCCCCTTATCCCTCCACCCCCCCCAGTTTGCCTCCCCACGTGAGGCAGGACCCCACTTCACAAAGTCCAAGTCCGCTGACATACCTAGAGACAGCACATCCAAAGCAAAACAAGCCCCCACGCAGCAGCATTTGAGGATCAGAAAGTAGAGATATCTATTGCCAATATAGTCTAAATACTATATGCCCAAAATATAATCATTAACTAACTATAAGTATAAGATATAAAATCTACAGCAATCTTAAAAGTATTAAGATAATAAACCCAGGGAATGGTGTTAGAAAGTGGTCTAGGATATTTATAGTAAATCCTAATGAAATAATAACAACACAAATAAACCAAGGGTATGATGTTAAACAGTCCCCTTTAGGGTAGTAAAAAGAAAAAAAAATTATTTTCTTCCACACACGTCTATAACTGTAATTAAGACATAAACAGAAAGCGTCTGAGTAATGTAAAGAATGTATAATTATAATACTCGTATCATTACTCGTGGATCAGACAGCAGGTGATATCTCCTTGCCATGCCATGACAGGATGCGATTCACTATTATGTTTCAGAATAGTCTCGGGGTCAGCTTTCTTAATTCCTTTTCTGCTTCCTCCTTGCTGGAGAAGATGTAGCATTGGCCTTGAACATCCACTTTCAGTTTGGCAGGATACAAGACGCTGTATTTGATATTGGCTTGCCGTAATCGCTGTTTGATGTAGTAGAAGGCTGCACGTTTAGCAGCTGTTGCGGGAGAGAAATCAGGGAAAATACGAATGTGGTTATTTTCAAATATAATTTCTTGCTTGTGTCTGCCATCACATCTAGCTTACATAATAATCTCTCAAAGCGGACAATAAAAGACCTAGGTCTAAAGGTATTTGATCCGCGTATGCGATAAGCTGCTGCTATCTCGGTATCTGATTTAAAGTCCAATCCAATTATTTTAGAGAATAGTTCAACTGCGGATTTCACTGGGTTTGGACTTTCATGATTCTCAGGTAGACCTTCAATTCTAATATTATTCCTTCTGCTTCCATCTTCCAGAGTGGCAAGTCTGTCTCCGAGTTTTTTGCATTCGGAATTGGCAGCTGTTGCTTTTCCATCAGCGGTGGATGCTAGATTTTTGGCTATTCCAATTCGAGTCGTGAATGACTGCTTAACATCCTCCAGCTGATCGGCAAGTGTGCTCAGTTTAGACGCGTTTTCCTGAATGTGCTCGTCAATTTTTTCCAGCATACATTTAAAGGCCATCTCAAAGCGAGTATATATGCATTTCTCCGATTCTTTATTATCCTGCCGCAGCTTCTCACTTGCCTTCTCGCTTTTCTTTATCTCTTGCTTGAGCTCAGCAATCATCACTTTCAGTTTGGACAGATCATTTCTGCTTTCGTGCAGCATAGGTGAAGCGGCGGGCTCTATTACAGCCGATTTACCCGGCTCGCGTGGAGTAGGTGAAAGCGCGGACTGCAAGGCCTTTTCCAGTTTCAAATGATATTCCCCAATCGACGAGCTATCGCAACCTGCGTCACTTGCACTTTCGCTCCCCATTTTGCTCTCAACTGGAGACGATGCAGCGGACCACGGTCCTGAGGAGTCAGGGCTTTCGCCCATCTGTTCCAGGTTAGTCTCTGAAAGGCCGTACCTTGAGCTTGAACTTGGACTTGCTGTTCTGGGCTTGGATGTAGCTTTAGTTTTCTTTTTCATTTCTTTCTGAACCCCTTTCTTACCAACCATGTTTATTTATGCTTGCATATACTGTAGTAGAACCCTCAGGTTGGATAAATACAGGATATCTCAGGATAATAAAGAAATAATATTAAAAAATAACACCGCTGCTAACAGAGCTCCACTTCAGACGTTCATCTCTCGCAACAAACGAGACCAACTCAAGCTTTTCCCATTTTAAGTAAAATAAGACATTTTTTCTCATTTTATCATGGTATGTAGTTTTGGATTCTTCCAACTGAACATTAAAAGATGGCAGGCTAGCAGTGTAGTGTAAGTCACCACAGTAGGCTATTTATTGAGCATTAATCCTAAATTGGATGTTATTACAAATAGCAGACTAGGGATTATTGTGAACCCCAGACTCTGGGATAAATAAGAAAACATTATATTTCAAAAGGATTCAAGCAGAAGCATTCCCAAAACATATCAGAATAAGCAGATGTCGGAAAATCTCTCTCACTGGCGGGGCAATCATGAGGATACATTTTTGATTGTCAGTTTGAGATACCATTAGAATTATGTTAACCCATGTTTCACATACTGTATTGTAAAGAAGAGTGTATTTTGTAGCCAACATCCATCTGATTCCCAGAGATGCTTTCTCAAATTTTCTAAAGTTGTATTCTTTTTGCAGTAATACCTACAGTATATTTTTAACGCAGCAAAAAGGGTGCATTCTCTTTGATGTAATACATATATTTTTAACACAGTAAGAAAGTTTAATTTGTACACTGGACAGTAAGGGAATGGTAGGAAATTAAGCCAGATTTCCTTATTTAGTAGATTAAATGTTTTGATGAAAGGTTATATTTATGCTACAGTTGTTCAAAGGATGCAGCTGTATTGTCAATATGCAAATCTCTAAAGTTTCCAATATCAATACAAAATATAAAATACAGTGTATTTTAGACATTGTGGAAATATATGATTATTTTGTAACAGTTCGATGGACAGTAACATTTCAGCCTTCCAATATCTTGTATACTGATATATTCTATAGTAGGCACTGGATTTCTATGTTCTTGGCAGTAATGAATGGTAACTGGTGCACAGAGGAAGGCATGGAGGGAGAGATTTATTGTATAATTTCCTCTTCATTGCTTATTAAGTGGGTGCAAATTCATTTCTATCTGATTACTTCTACAATATTGTGTATATTTATTCTAATGGTAGAACTGAAAGTAAGGGAGTGTCATAACAATTATTTTATTTATGGCCTATTAGTAATTTAAAAAAACAGCATTCAATTTTTTAACCTTTTAAAGAAGTATTTACTGCAGTGGGTTGGCACCCTGCCCAGGATTGGTTCCTGCCTTGTGCCCTGTGTTGGCTGGGATTGGCTCCAGCAGACCCCCGTGACCCTGTGTTCGGATTCAGCGGGTTGGAAAATAGATGGATGGAAGAAGTATTTAATTATTAATTTTAAAGAAGGATGGATTACTTACTTAATATTCTTCTAGGTAATGTGTGATATATTTATATTGTGGCGAACAGCTGGCTGCGCAACCCGGCCAGGACGCCCAAAGAAGAGAACGATGAGGGAAGGCAGCTACTGAAGGGCACTGCCTCCCAAAAGACACCAGATGACAAGTCCACTGCAGCATAGCAGTGCCCCGGATTCCCTCAGGGCATCATGGGATCTGTAGTTTGGCATCACAGCCCTGCTGGGTACCGTGGTTGCCACCAGGAGACGCTGCAGGAAGATCTGGGGATTTTTATTTTCCGTATAGCCCGAAAGTACTCTCAAGTCACAGGGGTAGGAAGCCCCAAAGTACTTCCAGGCTAAAGAAAACCTCAAGTCCTCCATCTGACCTGGAAGTGCTGGAAAGTCACAAGGATGGAAGAACAGAAGCACTTCTGGGTCAAGGACTATAAAAAGGACTACTGAAGACCCAGCAAGCAAGCCAGAGTTGGGAGGAAGAGGACAGAGCTTGCTGGGAGGCGTGGCATAGAGATTTATTATTGTGTTTATTTGTTTATTGTGGTTGAGGTGCTTTGGGCACTATTTATTTAAAGAAAAAAAAATAAACAACTTCTTAGTGCTTTTAAAACATGTTGTCAGTGTCTGTGTGTTGGGTTACATGCTGGTATAGCGCCATCTATGGTTACAATATCAAGTTGATAAAGCCTTGTTTAACACATACTGTCAGATGGTTAAAATTCAAATTGAAGTTACTGTATAATTTTGATTCCAAATTATGAAAACCCCTTTTAGACAGATTACAACTGGTCAAAGTCACAATGATATTTAAAGCTTTTAACAGAAAACAATATGCTTTTGTTTAAAATAATTCTAGGCCCTGAAAGTTTGTAGTACATAAGGAAGAGGTGATTTGGGGTTAGCAAGATAGAATACTGTAGCGACCAGGCGTACTTACTGAGTTACAGTTTATTATAGGGCTGGGCAATATCCCAGCAATTTACTGATGCCGACAATAAGAAGGTCCTGCTGAGCTAATTTTCTTATGTTTGTATATTTGGTAAAATATCTCCCTTACTGCACACTTCACCAGTTGTCCCCTTCAAAGAAACTAAAGCTGTCAGTCTCAGTCGTATTGATTAGTCACGTAATTCCAATTCATCCAGCATTTGCTCTTCATTCAAAACAAAAGCAACATGTTGCGCATGAGACAATACAAGCACTTAAGCTGAACCCCAGTCAGGTGGGGATGAGTCAGATACAAATGAAGATGAGCTACTACCTAAATAAGATGCAGTGTCAATTGTGTGGTTATACTTTGGCTTCAAGAAATAGGATAATGAACAGGCAGAAGCCATAAGTGAACTCTTGATGAAAAAACATTGCTGTGGCTAAATGTAACATGAGTAGCTTGTTTCCTCATTTGAAAACCAAAATTAATATCAAATTAAATCTACAAAACTATAAAGTGTGCAGGTAGTGAAGTGGTCTGAATACTTTTAATGTATATTATATATTTAGTACAATACATAGATACGTCAACATGTAACAATGTGTATATATATATATATATATATTTACATAAGAATAATTACCCTCCAAAATTTTCTGTCAGTTTTTTTAGTTCTGTTTTGTTCTGTCTGTGTTTTAAACTTGATTTTCATACCTCAAAATACCTTTGGTTTTCTCATTCCCTTGTCCAAAATAAGAGCATTTACTCTGTAATTTTCTAACTAAGGCAAAACAAAAACAATACAGTGTGCATGGATGCCGGGAAAAACTAAGGGTTTTCATGGCTTAAACAATCACTCAGTCCTTCTTGCAGTAATCCATTAATATCTAAATTTGATGCCATATCATTAAAATTTGCTACAGTAGGTATCATCTCAGACATGGTATTCTTCATCCTTTTCAAAACCAAATGTGTCTATATAGTGGTTTGGGCAGGTAACAGTGGTTCAGAGTATCACCACAGGATACTGTCAATGCTATAACAGTGATCAGGCACAACCAGAATCATTATACAGTCAAAAACTAAACTTCTGAAATTATTTTTTATTACTAAGAAATAACCCTTGTGGGATTATCAGCCTTCCCTTAAAAAATAAATTCAGAAGAGCTTCTAATACAGAGGCAATTGGCTACCTCAATGTAATTCGCAATGCTGGTGTCTCCAGCAGAGGTTGTAACAAACATGGACGGTGATGGCATATGTTATGGTTTAAATTTTTTCCTTTAGATTTACTGTATATGAAGAATTAAAGCAGCAACCCTGCTTCTATTCAGTCTAATTCTTTCACTACATAGAGTACTTGACCATATGTGATGATGGGATGTACAATGACTATTAAGTTGAAAGCTTGTTCCAAGTGTTCTCCTCTCATTTTACCAGCACAAATTGTTACAATATCTGAAAAATTACTGTCCATGCACCAATCTATTGGTCAATATCCTGACCACCTGTTACACTAATTTTAAAAGAAGATCCCAAAGGTGCTTGAACTCCTAGGGGCAGCGGTTCATAAGACATACTAGTTTTTTATTAGTGGGACAAAAGGGAGAATAGAAAAAAATATTAAAAAATAAGCAAAGATTGATCTTTTTGTTAAGTTAGCTGTTCTTTTCTTGCTATTTTATTCTAAGAAATTCAATTTCTTTAATAGTTTCTTTTACCATTTTCATTTTAATTACTTTTCTGTAGAGTTTTCTTTTTTAATTGTATGCTCCAAGTTAGCAATAAGCAGTTTAGGCAGAGGTGCAAACAACATTGAATGCTGAAAGGGAATAATTATGTTAATTGTCTGCTCATTGGTAAAGTAATTTTTCTCATTTAATATCCAGTGATTTCAATATTTGATACCTTTATTTAGCATGGCTACAATTATAATTGTTTTAAGTTCTGATGGATGCACACCCGTACCAACAACTTATCATCTTTTCAATGATGTAACAATATTTGTAATTTAAGAGTTTCAGTAATAGATGTACCTCTCCAGGAAATACCACCTTATCTTGGTGGAGAGGTTTGAGCTATGTTGTCTGGAGCAGAAGCTGCTTTCCAAGGCAAATTGGTTCCAGGTAAAGGGTCAGACAAAGAGCGATTCACAGCCCCTAATAATACAGCTCTATAAAGAAAAAAAGAGTACCCTGCCCAGTATGGGGTTTCCGGGGTCTCCTCCTGTGGAAGGCCTGGCAGCCAGGCTGCGAGCACTTCTCCCAGGCCTGGCTGCCAGGCCTTCCACAGGGTCCACTCAGGCACTGCCCGGACACGTAATGTGGGACTGGCCTCCTGTGGTCCCACCACCTGGAGAAACAATAGGGGCTGGGTGCAATGTGACCTGGGTCACAGTTTAAGACAAAGGCCTTGGCTGATTGGAACCCAGACGCACAAACTGACTATTGAGACGTGGAATGTCACCTTTCTTGGGGGGAAGGAGCTAGAGTTGGTGGGTGAGATGGATAGTTACTAACTAGATATAGTTGGGCTCACATCCACCCACTTACTTGGTTCTGGAACCAAACCGCTTGTAAGAGGTTGAACTCCACTTTACACTGGAGTTGACCAAGGGATCGGTGTTGGACCGAATTGAGTTCCTCTTTGGTCGATGTCATGTTGGAAGTTTGTCCTGGAGAATGAGAGGGTTACCTCTGTGTGGCTGAAGGTTGCAGAGGGAAGGACACTGAATGCCATATGTACCTATACACCAAATGTCAGTTCAGGGAACCAGGCCTTTTTGGAGTCACTGCAAGTGATCCTGGAGAGGCATGTTTGGGAGAAACGGCCTCCCTGATCTAAATTCAAGCTGTGTTGTGTTATTTGACTTCTGTGCTAGGCATATTTTGTCTATAACAAACACTATGTTTGAGCATAAGGTGGCTCATAAGTGTACTTGGTACCAGGGCACCAAGGCCAAAGATCTATGATCGATTTCATAATTGTATCATTAGATTTGTGATTGTATGGTTTGGACACTTGGGTGAAGAGAGGGGCAGAGCTGTCTGATCACCACCTGGTGGTAAGTTTGGTCAGATGGTGGGAGGAGGCACCTGGACAAACATGTAAAGTCCTGGCAATTAGTTAGTTTGTGAAATGGGAACATCTTGGGGAGGCCCCTATGCAGAAGATTTGCAGCTCCAACCTCAGAAAGAGCCTTTCCCGCATCCTAGGGTAGGCTTGGGACATAGAGTCCAAATTGGTGTTGTTTATAGCCTCCATTGAGGAAGCAGCTGCAAAGAGCTGCAGCCTGAAGGCCATAGGTGCCTCTCAAGGTGGCAATCCAAGGACCTAATGGTGGACACCAGAGGTGAGGGGTGCCTTTTGGCTGAAAAAGGTCCTCTGTGCATGAGGTTCTGAAAAACCATCAGTCGATTGAGAAAGGGAAGGCAAGGATTCACCCAAGCTGTTTTCACTACGGGTAGAGAAGTGTTGATCCAGACTGAAGATATTTTTGGCAGTGGAAGGAACAGTTTGAGGAGCTCCTGAACCCGATACACACATCCTCTATGGAGAAGGCAGAGCTAGAAGCTGATGGGAGATCAATGCCCATTTCCCTGAAGGAGGTCACTGAGGTAGTTAAGCAACTCTGCAGTGGCAAGGCCCCAGGAGTGGATGAGATCTGCCCAGAATTGCTGAAGGTTCTGGACATTATTGAGCTGCTATGCTTGACATACCTTTTCAATGTTACATGTTCATCGGGAGCTGTTGCTCTGGAGTGGCAGACCAGGGTGTTGGTTCCCTTTTTTAAAAATGGGGGCAGGAGGGTGTGTTCCATCTACTGTGGAATCACGTTCCTCAAACTTCCTGGAAAAGCTCATTCCAGGGTTCTAGCAATGAGACTCTGCCCACTCGTGGAACCTGAGATCCAGAAGGGGAAATGTGGATTCCATCCAGGTCATTGAATGGTGGACCAGCTCTTTACCCTCATGAGGATTCTGGAGGGGGCATGGGAGTACACCCAATCAGTCCACATGTGTTTTGAGGACTTAGAGAAGGTGCATGACTGCGTTTCTTGAGGAATTCTGTCAGGTGTGCTGGGAGAGTATGGGGTACCAGGGTCCTGATAAAGGCTACTCAGTCCCTGTGTAGTCACAGTGGTAGTTGTGTCTGCATACTCTGAAAAACATCAGCATAATTTCCAGTGGGTGTGGGACTCTGTGAGGGCTATGTTTTGTCACCTGTCCTGTTGGTGATTTTCTTGGGCAATATATCAAGGCGCATCCAAGAAGGGGATGGGATCCAGTTTGTTGGTCTTAGAATCATGTCACTGCTTTTTGCATATGACGTGGTCCTGTTGGCTTCATCGGCCTGTGAGCTGCAGCATGCATTAAGGCAGTTTGTGACTGAATGTGAAGTGGAAGGGATTAGAATAACTACCTCCAAATCTGAGGCCATAGTCCTCAGTAGGACAAAGGTGGACTGCCCCCTCCAAGTGGGAGGTGAGTTACTGCCTAAAATAGAACAGTTTAAGTACCTCAGGGTCTTGTTCATGAGTGAGGTGAAAAGGGATAGTGAGATTGACAGAAGGATTAGGGCGGCAAGTGCAGTTATGTGGTCGCTATACTGATCTGTAAGTGGTGAAGAAGGAGCTGATTCAGAAGGTGAAACTATTGATTTACCATTCACACGAATAAGCTTGCACCATCTCGGTTCTTGACTAAAGGATTGAGATAATGGAGTGGCCAGCTCAATCCCCTGACCTGAACCTCACTGAAAACTTGTAAGTTAAAAATGCAGTTTCTGAAACAAGACTCAAAAATTCACAGGGACTTCAAGAGAACTTGAGTTTGAAGAGAAAACCTGTCAATACTGCTACTTTCGAACAGATTAATATTCATTTTCTTTGCTTCCTGTAAAAGAGTAATATGACTCGATCAAATTTGTAAATGCTTTGATTTGGAATTAAATGTGTAATGTTTCCCCTATATTTGAAACTAGCAAAATACCCGCGCTTCGCAGCGGAGTAGTGTGTTAAAGAGGTTATGTAAACATATATATACATATACGTATATACATATATATACATATCTACATATACACATATCTACATATACATATATATACATATATACATATTCGGTGACTAAGTGCATTGTAACACGGGCTGTGATTGTTACATGGGAGGAAGACGACAAATCAAAGCTTCCCGCTTTCTAATCGGGCCTGTGATTGGTGCTTTGACTGATGCCTAGATCCCACAGTATCTCCCCTTAGGAGAAGCGTTAGGCAAGTGTAATTGAATAGCGGCGCTGCAAGTTTAGTTTCTTTTCAATAAAGTCAGGTGTTAGGCAAGTGTCATTGAATAGCGGCACTGCAAGTTTAGTTTCTTTTCAATAAAGTCAGGCGTTAGGCAAGTGTAATTGAATAGCGGCGTGTCATTGAATAGCGGCGCTGCAAGTTTAGTTTCTTTTCAATAAAGTCAGGCGCTAGGCAAGTGTCATTGAATAGCGGCACTGCAAGTGGCGCGTCATTGAATACCGGCGCTGCAAGTTTAGTTTCTTTTCAATAAAGTCAGGCGTTAGGCAAGTGTCATTGAATAGCGGCACTGCAAGTTTAGTTTCTTTTCAATCAAGTCAGGCGTTAGGCAAGTGTAATTGAATAGCGGCGCGTCATTGAATAGCGGCGCTGCAAGTTTAGTTTCTTTTCAATAAAGTCAGGCGTTAGGCAAGTGTCATTGAATAGCGGCACTGCAAGTTTAGTTTCTTTTCAATAAAGTCAGGCGCGCTTTGCAGCGGCGAAGTTCTGCTTTTAAATTTTTATTAAGAAGAAAAGAAAACCTTTTTAAACTGAGGGAAAATATACCAATAACAATTTGTTAAGGATCTGTTTTTTTGTGAAGCTGTCTTTACACAGCTTCTCTGCTGTTTTATAAACGGACGCCATATAAGTCCGTCCTTTCTGCTTGCTTCGCGGTTCTGTAGTGGTTTATTGTTCGTCTATTACGATTGTTTTTATAAACGAACACCATATAAGGCCATCCTTTTTCCTTGCTTTGCCAAGGAAGCAGCCTTTTTATTTAATGCACGGGTTCTCCGTTGTTTCATTGTTCGTTTATTACGATTGTTATAGTTGTCTTTGTATACCACATTGTCAGTTGAGCACTCTGGTTGGAATATGATCAAGCCGTGGAAGCTTATTGTTGAGAATGCAACGTATAGTTGTACAGGAGAAAAATGGCAATCTTTTGTAGGTGTATGAACTTAATTTATGCCTGTATGCGTCAGTCGCTTCATATTCTTTTCGTACCTTATCAATTGTGTAATGTGTTTTTTGAACAGGTTTGATTCATTGAAGTGATCACTCGTGCTGTGTTCAGTCAGTCACTCGCTCGCTTCTTATTGTTTCGCTGCCTTCTCAATTGTGTAATGAATGTTTTCTTCAGCGCTCTTTGTGGCTGTTCCTTGTTTTCAGTTCACATGATTACGTAGGAGGCGTGATGACACGATACGCGACTCCGCCTCCCACGGCCATCGAGCTGCACTCCATTACAGTATATGGACAAAAAAGAGGTTCCAGTTATGACCATTACGTGTACAATTTCGAAATGAAACCTGCCTAACTTTTGTAAGTAAGCTGTAAGGAATAAGCCTGCCAAATTTCAGCCTTCCACCTACACGGGAAGTTGGAGAATTAGTGATGAGTGAGTCTGTGAGGGCTTTGCCTTTTATTAGTATAGATATAGAAATAAAAGCTTTTAAAAATATTCACTTTAATTACCTTTTTTAATGCACTGTTTTTTTTTTTAACACAACGGGTATGAGGTTGATTAGCATAGTCCATATATGGTTGTTTCAAGGAGGCAATCAGACAATTTTGAGGCAGGTTCACGTACACACTTTTACAAGATGATTGTTATTTATAGAGTAAACTGCTAGGTTTTATAAATCAGGTTGTTTTTTGCCATACACATTTTCCTTTTTTTGAACCCAAAACTTGCAACACTATAGTTGAGGTCTGGGTTTTGGACCAGTGACGCCTCCTAGTATCCACAACAGCTATTTCAAAATTTAATGTAAACTATATAACAAACCCTTAACCAAATGAAAATACCACAATCTCTATATAGAAAAGAAGGATGTAGACTCACTATTCCTTTTTTACCTACAGATTTATTTAAAGCCCTCTAGTTTACAAATTCCTTCCAGTGATATTGTACTATCCAGTGTAATTTTTGCATAACCTTGAATTGTAGAAAGAAAGAAAGAACGAAAGAAAGAAAATATCATGCTTCCAGCTTATTTGAACAAATTTCCCACAGTCTTTTGAAAACAGGAATCTGCTCCTCTATGCTGCAGTTTTCTTTACAGACATGTAAAAAGCATTGTTAGATTGTAAAGTTTCTATTTTTAATGGGAAAATTAGTATGAAAAACAATGAATCATAATAATAAAAATAAAATGAAGACCATAAACCTTGCATATGTTAACTTTTGTGGCCTGAAGGGGGTGCTCCATTTCCCCAACACCTGACACAGACGGACACAGGCACAAGTCTAGCAACACACAGACTTTATCCTGGGAAACTCTTCTTTTAAGTGTTTCTCACCACCAAAGCACAGTACAATAAAGCACAGTATCAAGAAGATCATAACACTTTGTCTTCTTTTCTTTTTCTTCTCTCTCTGTCTCTCTCTCTCTCTCTCTCTGCCTCCCCATTCCTTCAGCAAGCTTCATCCTCCTTCCTCCTAACTCTGGCCACTGGAGCTGTGGCAACCTGCTTGTTTTATGCTGCGGCCGGGAATACTTCTGGTGTCCCATAAGCCTGGTCTGGAAGCATTTCTTTATGATGTGGGAACCTGACAAAGTAGGGTTCAGCAGTGCCTGCAGCACCCCATGGAGACACCCCCAGAATCCAACCTGGCCGAACAACCAAACTCCAAATCCGAGCGTGCCCTGTGGGAATCCGTGGTGCTGTAACAACCCAGGGTGGGCTGCCACCTAGCCATCCAATGGAGATAATGCCCTGAGCACGCTCTCTCCCCCGGTCCTTTCTTTAAGAAAGCGTCGTGGCTGGGCAAGGGCACCGGCTGTCCACCACATTTTGATATTTTTTATTGTTATAAATTCATAGGCCTCACAAATCTGTAAGTCACTTTCCATTTAACAATTAATATACCTTACTTAAACTAAAAGACATATTTAGCAAGAATAAGTAAATATTCCTATTCTAAAAAAGCACAAGTGCCTATAGTAATGAGGTTAGTTTTTTAGTGTTCATTACAGAATTCAAATTTACAATGTCACATCAAAAGCCTGTTTTATTTGTTGTTATAAATAAAATAAATAGTATTTGATGTGCTTAAAATTGATTTTGCTTTCTTTTAATGCTCATAAATAGTTGTTCAGTGTTTCAGTCAGGTCTTCTATGAACAATGTAGCACCAGGTTAGCCATGAATATGTGATGTAGAAGAGGAACAGGTAATGATTGATGATAAAAGATGGTATCTTTCTTGCCCCTTCCTGAATTACTCTCCATTCTTGTCCATCCCACAAGGGTTGTTGACAACTGCCCCAGACCCACCAAAGCTCTGTGACTCTAGGGTATTGTCTGACTTCAGAAAATTATTACAGTATCCTGCTGATGGCAGATCTCTTCATTTAGGTCCTCAACCAAACACATGCACCATTTGAGTCTGCACTTACTCTCATAGACAGCAGGATTGCTATTATGGCAACATATTGTAAGTAGGGTAAAAGTAACCTGCTTCACAACAGTCTAAGCCCAACTGATGATCCCTATTTGTCAGTGAACAACTCAACACGTGGTGAATTCTGCTACACAATGATAGGATGAGGGTCAAGGAGTGGAGATGCCAAGTACCCCTGTAGTAATCTTCCTAGGAATCATGATTTCCAAAAAGCCAGAAGCATTTGAGACCCTCACCTTTCACAGTCTATACTTGTATTGAAAATCAAGATCAAGCAAGATTTTTCCATTCATTTCAATGGGAGGTTTACAGCCTTCATGATCTCAAATTAGACCTCTTGTGTTACACTTTGACAAAGGTACTGAGGTAGTCAGATAAAAGATAAAAGAAAGAAAAGACTTTTAGTTCTATTTGAACTTTAGTCTTTCTTTTTAAGATATTTAGGGTTGGAGATCATCCATATCTTTAATCATCTTATGGATAAGATCAGTTAACTCTGTTGTGTTTCTAGTTTGCAGTTTTCATTTTTATATCAAATAAGAAATTATTACACATGGTTTCATTTATTGAGTGTTCAACTAAGATTTCAAGACTAAAATTGATTTTAGTAAAGAAGTTGGTTTGTGAAAAAAAAAAACATATTTAGCAAAGTGTTCAGCTGATAATTAGAATAATAATTAGAATCACTTGAGTCCCAAGGAGCAGCTTTTGTAAGACCAAAAAATTAACAGTAAAAGGTGCACACCATCTGAACACACCTACATTAATTAGCGTAGCCATCCAGCTCTGGCCCTTCTGGAGAAAAGCTGTGCTGTCTGGTCATACCAAGGTGTATACTCCCGTAAGGCACCTCCAAACAATGAAAACACAGAGTGGAATGCAGATCCAAGTGAGCCCGTGATGAGGAAGGCAATGATTTTTTAAAATAAGTATGTAATTGAAAGAATTGAATCTGAAATACAGGTATGAGGTCTGTGGAATGAAATTTAAAATCTATTGCTAGCTTCTGTATGAAAATCTGCATGTTCTCTGTGTGGCTAGGTATTTTTATAACAGATAAAATAAGCGTGCTTATTTAGAGTAGGGCTGCTAGCGTGGAATGCAGCTTTTGGTTGCTTCCCGACTTGTCTCAGCAGTGTCTGATTATCGTCCAATTAAAATGCCAATCGTATGACAAGTTTTCTGATAAGCTTAATTAAAAATATAGAAAAGATTAGAATTTCTGCTTTCTGTTGAAATCAACAAATTGTGTAAGAATGTTCTATGACCTTTGGATGAAACTGAGCTTATTTTTCCTATTTGTCTCTTTGAAGATCTCTGTTATAAAATTTCAGCTTCCCCCCCCCCCCACCTTGAGGTGTCTTTTGCAAGCTGACAGGTTTTGTAACAAACCTCTGCTTTCCAAGAAGAAAAAGAAATAAAAAGATTTCTGCTTATTTGAAAAAGTGTTTGCCTGCTGTTGTCTCAACACTTCGTCCACAGGTCAAACACCAAAAAGGAAAAAGATACAGGCAATTAGCCCTGTTCACAAAATTTGGAAGTGACACATTGATTGCTTTTAGTTTGTCAGGAATGGATGGCATGTATTTCACTTCTCTATTTCCATTTCTAATAGTCGATTTTTGCAATGTAAAAAATAGCATTGAAAAGCACTACATAACAACAGCATCAAAACTGGACAAAGATGGCAAAATTTCAGTGGAGGAATTCTTTTTTATAATTGCTAAGGTAAGTGTTAACTTTTTTAATGCCAGTATGCTAGCAGTTTCAGGTAATGTTTTTTATATTTAACGTTAGCTCACTTTGTTTCAATAAATGTCAATATATTGTAAAATAGAATTAACAAGGTAACTTTCTTGTACAGTGATCCCTCGCTATATCGCGCTTCGCCTTTCGCAGCTTCACTCTATCGCGGATTTTATATGTAAGCATATTTAAATATATATCGCGGATTTTTTTCTGGTACATGCTTCCTCAGTTGGTTTGCCCAGTTGATTTCATACAAGGGACGCTATTGGCAGATGGCTGAGAAGCTACCCAACTTACTTTTCTCTGTGTCTCTTGTGCTGACTTTCTCTGATCCTGACGTTAGTTGGTGTGAGCAGGGGGGCTGTTCGCACACCTAGACGATACGGACGCTCGTCTAAAAATGCTGAAAGATTATCTTCACGTTGCTACCTTCTGTGTGCAGCTGCTTCGTGAAGCGACATGCTGCACGGTGCTTCACATACTTAAAAGCTCAAAGGGCACGTATTGATTTTTCACTGTTTTGTTTTTCTCTGTCTCTCTCTCTCTCTCTCTCACCCTGCTCCTGACGGAGGGGGTGTGAGCTGCCGCCTTCAACAGCTTTGTACCGGCGGTGCTTCGCATACTTAAAAGCCAAACAGCCCTATTGATTTGTTTGCTTTGCTCTCTGTTTCTGACAGCCTGTGCTCCTGACACGCACTCCTTTGAAGAGGAAGATATGTTTGCATTCTTTTAATTGTGAGACAGAACTGTCATCTCTGTCTTGTCATGGAGCACAGTTTAAACTTTTGAAAAAGAGACAAATGTTTGTTTGCAGTGTTTGAATAACGTTCCTGTCTCTCTACAACCTCCTGTGTTTCTGCGCAAATCTGTGACCCAAGCATGACAATATAAAAATAACCATATAAACATATGGTTTCTACTTCGCAGATTTTCTTATTTCGCGGGTGGCTCTGGAACGCAACCCCCGCGATGGAGGAGTGATTACTGTAATGTTATGACATAACTATGTTTGATCTGTGTCTTCCTAGTAGCCATTTATCATTGCATATTTTCAAAAAAGTGTTTTCATGTTTGTTGTATGTGAGTTCGTGACATGAAATACACAGACATACAGCATTTAAACTTTAGGTTCATATTGTTCCCCAGTTTAAAAATAATTGAATAACCCTGCAGTTACTTTAAGTTGCTAATACTGACCAGGAGCAGGTACCATTGAATAGGTGTATCCTGTTAAGAAGGCACCTGCTGTACTGTTTTCTGTCAGCATGGCCTCTCAAACATTAACTCTGAGACAAGTATCTGCCCTTCAAAAGCCAATTCTCATATCAGCAGAACACTAATCTTGCAAGGCCATGCTTGATTCTCAAACAAGAATATAGGTCTGGGGACAACCCATTAAAACGTGTGTAGTAAATAGTGGCAAAATTTTGTACTGCAAAGGCTTCACCCACAGAGCTTCTCTCTAAAACACCCCCCCCCCCCCCCCCCCCAATTTCTCTAGTCTATGTGTTTTAAACTGCTGCTGGGGTTTCAGGGAGAGAGCTAAGAGGAAAGATAGTGAATAGAAGATTTGACGTTGAGAGAAAAAAAAAAGAAAATTGCTGTTACCCATTCAGGAGCTCAGTAGCACAAGGTAATTGAAGCTTAATAATTAAGTTGCAATTGTGTGGCAACAGTAGAGACTAACAGACACATGTACATGTGAACCATGGCAGCTACTGGGCTCCACACGTTTGAGAAGTTCCTCTCTCTGCTACTATATTTTTTTCTTTCTGTACTTTTAACTATTGAATGACTATATGACATAGAAATAGCAAAAACAGTTTAGCTAAGAATAGGATATATGGATTGTCACAAGCAGCTGGGGGACAGACCCAGCCGGGATGCCTGGAAGGACCAGGAGGTGGCATGTTCATCTTCCGGGCCACGAGGGGGCAACCACCCTGGATTGGGAGAGGATCACGAGAGATGAGCAAGGAGGCTCAAGCCCATTGGGGCCTGTGGCCACTGCCAGGGGGCGTCCTGAGCCTCAGAGAGCCAGGAGGCATTCACTTCCGCCACACCTGGAAAGATGGAAGAAGAGCCTTCCAGGGACGCCCAGAGTGCTTCCGGGTGCAAGAGCAGCACTTCCGCCACACCAGGAAGTGCGGCTGGAAGACTGTCATCAGGCACCTGGAGCACATCTGGGTGAGAATAAAAAGGGCCGCCTCCCTACAATCGGGAAGCTAGAGTTGGGAGTGGGAGCAGGATGAGGCTCCCGTGGAGAGAGGAAAGGCGGCCCATGGACATTTAAAGAGAGGCCTGTGTTAAAGGTGGTTAGTGCTGGGAAGCACTGTGTGCTGTGTGTGACTGTGTGCAAATTGGAGAAAATAAACGTGTGCATTTTGGATAAAGATGTGGTGTCAGTCTGGTGGTGTTCGGGCATGTCTCACAGGATATAATTGGTTATATGGATATAAAACGTTTTAAAACACTGAGGCTATTTTGTCGTGGCATGTTTGCATTTCCAGTTAGACAGTAAATTGTTAGACATATTAAAGTTCTTTACTCATTTAGACGTGCAGTCAGAAGGTGGATGCTGTGCAGCATTGTTGTTCTTCTGCTGGTGTTGTTAGGCAGATTTGTTGATTTGGGTGTTTGAAGACTGAAATCCATGTCTCCTGTGGATCTTCATTATCAGCTCTCTTAACAGCTGTCCTTCTGACAGACTGTGAAACACTGTTTCAAATTCATATTTTGCAGTTCATATTTTTGCAAACCTAGCTGCCAATTCTTTCAAACTCACATTGAATCCTATGCTGTCTTCATAATACTGAATAACAGAGAGCACACACAGCACCTGCAACAACATATCGTTCATGTTTACCATTCGTCCATTGATGCCATCGAATGCCAATGTATAATCTGATGGTACAGAAAGGGTTTTCCAATGTTTTTTTTTAAAACAGGTTATGCAATGCAATGTGCTCTGTGCACATGTGACTTACATTTATACGTTTAATAGGGTTGTTTAGGAGACTTTTTGACTGTAGACAGTTCATTCTAAACAGAAGCTGCCTGTAGGTTGACAAGAGCACCTCTGACCTTTCAATTCAAAATTACCGCCCCTACTTTGAGCACTGCCTTCATGAGGTGTTGGATTAGTTTAGAAATGACAGCCAATAAGCTGTCTTATTGTTCCAACCCAGTTTTAAGCAAAATTCATTCATGGCTCTTTCCAGATAGAAGACTAAAGCTGTTCCTGTTAAAAAGGCACAGTATCAATTTTAAGGCAGTGTGTAAACTTAATATACTCAACAGATTTAAAGTGTTGCCTACATATATAATTGTAGCAATGGCATATAGAAAATTTGGTCTTTTAATTCTTGATTGTTTGGATCTATTACCTTTAGTAGTTTTCATCAGTGGGAAAGCTTATTAAACTCAGGCAAGGATGTTTATGTTTAGACTTTGAACAGAGAGGAATATTACAGAAGCTGCCTTTGCTTAGTTTAACCAGAAGAGAGTTTAACCAATTAGGACTCTTCCCGTAAGAAAAAAATGTATTAAAGTGTAAAGGAGAAATTACTTCCAAAAACACAAGATAAAGAGCAGAATCCTGTGACAGGCAATATCATTATACAGAATTTAAAAAAAATAGGACAAGGTTCATGAAAAACAAAATACAGTGATCCCTCGCTATATCGCGCTTCGCCTTTCGCGGCTTCACTCTATCGCGGATTTTATATGTAAGCATATTTAAATATATATCGCGGATTTTTTGCTGGTTCACGGATTTCTGCGGACAATGGGTCTTTTAATTTCTGGTACATGCTTCCTCAGTTGGTTTGCCCAGTTGATTTCATACAAGGGACACTATTGGCAGATGGCTGAGAAGAAACACAACTTACTTTTCTCTCTCTCTCTCTCTCTTGCGCTGACTTTCTCTGATCCTGACGTAGGGGGATTGAGTGGGGGGGCTGTTCGCACACCTAGACGATACGGACGCTCGTCTAAAAATGCTGAAAGATTATCTTCACGTTGCTACCTTCTGTGCAGCTGCTTTGTGAAGCGACATGCTGCACGGTGCTTCGCATACTTAAAAGCTCAAAGGGCACGTATTGATTTTTGCTTGTTTGTTTTTCTCTGTCTCTCTCTCTCTCTCTCTGTGTCTGCTCCTAACGGAGGGGGTGTGAGCTGCCGCCTTCAACAGCTTTGTGCCACAGTGCTTCGCATACTTAAAAGCCAAACAGCCCTATTGATTTGTTTGCTTTCCTCTGTCTTTATGACATTATCTGCTCCTGACGCGTACTCCTTTGAAGAAGAAGATATGTTTGCATTCTTTTAATTGTGAGACAGAACTGTCATCTCTGTCTTGTCATGGAGCACAGTTTAAACTTTTGAAAAAGAGACAAATGTTTGTTTGCAGTGTTTGAATAACGTTCCTGTCTCTCTACAACCTCCTGTGTTTCTGCGCAAATCTGTGACCCAAGCATGACAATATAAAAATAACCATATAAACATATGGTTTCTACTTCGCGGATTTTCTTATTTCACGGGTGGCTCTGGAACGCAACCCCCGCGATGGAGGAGGGATTACTGTATTACATCAAGGAGAGTATTAGGAAGTGACTGCTGAAAAGATAAAAATACAAATGCTAGAGTGAAGTCACTAGGCTAGACTTCCTTTTGATGTCTCCAGTCCCTCCATCATGTGATGTGCTGCCCAATAAACACTGTGCTGCAGGTTTGACAGGGTGAGTGGCAGTAAGAAAGTCGTTCCTTAAATGATAAAATAGAACCTTGAAATACCAGCTGGGGACTACTGCAGCATGGGCAAAATCTCCTCTTCACAGTAGAAACTGAGAGTTGCTTTTATGACCACTGTTGAGCTATGCTTGAACCTGTTGTGCTGTGAGGTGCCCATCACGCAAGCTGGTGATCCTCAGGAACTTGTCTTCTGATTGGGTTGTGATTTTTGAGTCTGCCACATCTCTTTCTATCAGGGTCTCTTCCAGTTTCCAATTGATTTTGCATTGTGCAGGACAGTGTACTCACTGACACTATGATTTTTTGGCAATTTCTTTAAATTAAAGGCCTACATTTCTAAGGGTAGTATAGGTCTGTCTCGTTCAATTGTTTCAATTGTTATTTTCCTTCCATTATACCTGGAATATTGTCCAAGTAATACTAAAGAGGGTGTAGTAACAGTCTGTTCCAACTCTGCTTTAAGACAGACAGAGAGTTTTAAAGTAATCAACAGAAGTTTGGACACCTGTGCAAAATGCTTACTTAAACTTGCAAGGCCCATTTGTAATATTCTGATATTTCTTTTTTTCTGTTTTTGCTAACCTAAACTTTAAATTTAAACCTCTGGCAGTTTACTGCTTACCTTTTCACCATTTTAGGTTATTCATTGCATTTCAACCAATTAAATTAAAAAAAATAAAATCTGGAAAAACAGAGGTGTTCTAAAATCTTGTGACCAGTAGTGTACACTATTAAACTTTTAGGGTAGTGCAGAGCAATCACTGAACCCCAAACAACTTGAAAGGTACTCAGAAATACGAAAAATAAAATAAAATTATATATATATATATATATATATATATGTATGTATATATATATATATATATATATATATATATATATATATATATGGTTGAAATAGTTTACTGTCAAATAAATGCAAAGAGTACGCGACACATGCTTCGCCCTCATTCTGGGCTCATCAGGCGTACACACTCCGTTGCACTCCCTCTCGGGAATCGAACCTCGGACGTCAGCTCCAGAGGCGATGCCCCTAACGTTGCGCCACGGCGTGTGGTTCGTTTATTTGACAGCATGTAGATCGGGGTAATTACATTCACGGCATTCGAAGTCTGTGTCACAATCTGATTGTATGGGTGGTTACCTACCAGGTAACGCTTGTGGTTGGCCAGCAATCTGCTAACATCCGCCACGGTGCCCTCAGTTTTGTGAAGAGCAGATCATAGAATGGTTGAAATAGTTTACTGTCAAATAAATGCAGAGAGTACGCGACACGTGTTTCGCCCTCATTCTGGGCTCATCAGGCGTACACACTCCGTTGCACTCCCTCTTGTGAGCCCAGAATGAGGGCGAAACACATGTCGCGTACTCTTTGCATTTATTTGACAGTAAACTATTTCAACCATTCTATGATCTGCTCTTTACAAAACTGAGGGCACCGTGGCAGATGTTAGCAGATTGCTGGCCAACCACAAGCGTTACCTGGTAGGTAACCACCCATACAATCAGATTGTGACACAGACTTCGAATGCCGTGAATATATATATATATATATATATATATATATATATATATATATATATATATATATATATATATATATATATATATATATATATATGTATATATATATATATATATATATATATATACAGTAATCCCTCGATATATCGCGCTTCGCCTTTCGCGGCTTCACTCCATCGCGGATTTTATATGTAAGCATATTTAAATATATATCGCGGATTTTTCGCTGCTTCGCGGGTTTCTGCGGACAATGGATCTTTTAATTTCTGGTACATGCTTCCTCAGTTGGTTTGCCCAGTTGATTTCATACAAGGGACGCTATTGGCAGATGGCTGAGAAGCTACCCAGCTTACTTTTCTCTTTCTCTCTCTTGCGCTTTCTCTGATTCTGACGTAGGGGGTGTGAGCAGGGGGGCTGTTCGCACACCTAGATGATATGGACGCTCGTCTAAAAATGCTGAAAGATTATCTTCACGTTACTATCTTTTGTGCAGCTGCTTAGTGAAGCGACATGCTGCACAGTGCTTCGCATACTTAAAAGCTCGAAGGGCACGTATTGATTTGTGCTTGAAAAACAAACTCTGTCTGTCTCTGTCTCTCTCTCTCTCTCTTTCTCTCTCTCTGCTCCTGACGGAGGGGGTGTGAGCTGCCGCCTTCAACAGCTTTGTACCGGCGGTGCTTCGCATACTTAAAATCCAAACAGCTCTATTGATTTGTTTGCTTTTTTTCTATCTCTGTGACATGATCTGCTCCTGACACACTCCTTTGAAGACGAAGATATGTTTGCATTCTTTTAATTGTGAGACGGAACTGTCATCTCTGTCTTGTCATGGAGCACAGTTTAAACTTTTGAAAAAGAGACAAATGTTTGTTTGCAGTGTTTGAATAACGTTCCTGTCTCTCTACAACCTACTGTGTTTCTGCGCAAATCTGTGACCCAAGCATGACAATATAAAAATAACCCATATAAACATATGGTTTCTACTTCGCGGATTTTCTTATTTCGCGGGTGGCTCTGGAACGCAACCCCCGCGATGGAGGAGGGATTACTGTATATATATATATATATATATATATATATATATATATATATATATATATAGTGGCCTGAGAGATTCTAACATTTTCCAAAAATTCCCCAATCAAGAACTTCTTATTGCCGGGTAAGGATACAGCGTTTAACATTTTAATGTTATACAACATTGAATTACAGTGGATTTCATTTTTAATTTTTTTCAGTTAGAAACAGACTATTTAATGTCAAAGTGAAAACTGACATTAAACTTAGATTCAAAGTAATCTAAGTTAATTAAAATATATATATAAAAAAAGGAACTGATTGCATAAGTATTGACCCCCTCCATTATGACACACTGAAATCATCTGTGGTACAGCCAATTGGTTTTAGAAGTCACATAATTAGTTAACTGGAGATCGTCTGTCTGTAATCATGGGGCTTCAATTCATTGTAGTATAAATGTGCCTTATTAGGAAGGTCCATCTTGGGGTGAATCAACTGTGGCCTAACCTACACAATGAACACTGCAAACAACTCTGTGAAGAGGTGATTTAAAAGCACAAGTTAGTGGATGGATATATGAAAATATCAAGTTACTGAATATGCTTTGGAATCCAGTTAAATCAATCATTAGGGAATGTAAAGAGTATGACACAAATATAAATCTAGCAAGTGCGGGCCACCCACAAAAATTGAGTGATCTACTACTGAGTAGATTAGTGAGGGAGCATAACAATGGCAGCTACCACAGTGCAAAACATGCAACTTGGGGATAGTTTGTGTTGTGATTCGACAACAATACAACATTGTTTTCCGGGTGCCTCACCCGGGGGAGGAGTGGATGAATCTGCCAACTGTGAAAGAAAAAGGTCAGCGCGGTCAGGGGTCCTGGATAGAGTAAGTGATCGGCGCTCATGGGACAGGATTGCTCCCACTGAGGTTTTTAGAAGAGTGGGTACGATCGGGGAGGAGTCCGCCCTAGGGATCCGAGGGACGGCTTTGAGTGCGAGAAGGAAGACGGGAGGAAAACCGACCCCATTCGGTCAGGCAGACACCAGTGGAGGCAGCCAAGATGGGGGTCGGTAGTATGAGGACCACGGTGGCTGAAGTCTCTTTAGTTGAGCATACCTTGGGTGAGCTGGAGAGACTGGGAGGGAGCATAGCTTGGCTGGTGTGACCCCAGTGTTGTCTGCAGGATTTTAATCTCGTTTTAGCCTTGTTTTTAAAGGTCTGGATTTTTACCTGGTTTTTATGGATTATTTATTTAATACCGTTTTGAACACTGCACTTGTTTTGAACACTGTTTTTTTAGTTTTGTTTTAAATATAAGCACTTTGCACCTTTTTGCACCATCCCCTTGTTTTGTTGTATCCTCACTGTCCAGCTCATCCGGTTACTTTATCGATGGTGTCGGGTTCAAGAGCTCCCAAAACAGAGATGGGAGCATGAAATGGAACCCACATTGTCACAGGGACCTGTTGCAAACTCTATCAGTATACTATCCTTCACAACCTACTTGTATGTATATGTCTGTGAGTGTATGCGTGCATGTTGTGCTTTATCGTGCACTGCTTGCACAGGGCTACAGCAGTTCTGAGAGAATACTATCAGGGGATGGCACAGACAGATTCAGATTCAAGCAGGGGTCAAAACTGAGAAAACTAATTGAAAATCAAGATGTATAGCAAAAATTGTGGGCAAAGAAGAGAGCAGAAAGTTGTAAGCCAAAAAGGATAGACATAGCCAGGGCCAAAAAAAGGGAGATGTAATTCATAGTCAGAGAACAGAAAAAGTTGTTGTTTAAACCTGGTAGAGTAATATAAATATTGCTCTACTTTCCCCTATTGTATTATTAATATGTAGCCTTAGAATGCCTAATCTCACAGACTTACCACTGTTTATAAGGTCCTATTGTATATAACTTATCCCCACCTTCCCTTCTATATCTATTACCTTAGGCAATTAGATGTAGTAAAAAGACAAGCAGAAGTTAAGTTACACATAAAATAATGTATTATTGATAATATTCAGAAATAATAACAAAATGCAAAGTATATTTTAATATTGGCAACCATACAACCTGATTAAATGATGATATGTAGTTCAGGTGGCACACAGTCTTCTAGTTACTTAAATGTCTCTAGTTAAGGCATCATTGGTGCTCAGCTTTCAGCCACATGTTTGTTCAAAATGGCTGCTGAGCTGTGCTCTTCATCACAGGATAGCAAGAGAGATGCTTCTTTCAGATGTTGGTTAGTAAGAGAGAAATTGTGAGGTTAAACAAGTAAATATATAGATTTTCTGTCCAACCCCTACAGCCAATAGGGCATCATGGTACTTAAAGGCCTCTGAGACAAGCCAATTCCAAACAGCCATACCTCAGACCAATGGGGGAATAGAACATCTTAATACCTGCCACCCCCAAGACCATATGTCTTTAAGTCTTTCTTGCGGGGGTAGAAATGAATTAAGTAAAGAAACACTAACCAATCCGGTTTAAGGCACATCTTCCCCCAAATCCTGTCGTAAAAATGTAAAGAGGCTCAGTCGTAAAAGGGGGAGCAAACACGAATGCCTCTCACCAAAGTAACACTAAATTACATTGCTTTGCCTAAAAATCAAATAAAGACATACAAAATATTCATCAAATTATATGTAAAATCTCACATCACAACAGTTGTCATAACCAGTAACTTAATAACCAACAAGAAGAAACACACTAAAGGTTTTTTGTTTCTGAATCCAAATCTTGAATGACCAAAAAGTGTAAATTGCTGCCCTTTATATCCTTGCAGTAATGACGTAACACATTGCACACTGTCAGTTGTGAAACTTAGCAACAACAGGTCAACCATCACCAAAACTATCCCAGAATGGCAGTATTAATAAGGAAAACAAAATAATGCCCAAACAAAAATGTGAAATATATTTAACGCTGATAATAACACATGGGAACAAAAATAAATATTACCAATAGTTTTATTGACCTTAAAGGCAAAGTAACAGCTGGAAAAGAACAAAACTCATAAGCCTGATAATGACGTACTGTTGCTATTTGTATGTAAATAGTTTATTTTTGTTTGCATTAAAAGTCCTCCGCATGTCCTCAGGTCTTTTCAAGCTTGGCAATGGTGTGAGAAATTTCTATATTCTCATCCTCTGTGACTAAAACACAGCTTTCTGCTACCATTTCATGTTTCATATTGACTTTAAAGCATGCAGTGATAGTAATTTTACCACCAATTCTTGATAGTCCTTTAAAAAGGCAGCATCCTTGCAGCAAATTATTTTCATTTTTTTTCTGTTTAATGAATTTTCTCATGCAGTTTTAAACAGAAATGTGTTGTCTTCAGTGCCATACCTTATTAAATACAGCATAGACCTTACTGTTAATCCACAATTGTAGTAACTAATAAATCTTTGTGTTTTTTCATGTCAGTTAGTGCACAGCAAGAGCAAAGTGCTTAGAAAGAATACATCAAATGATCTCCTGGAGGTGCACTTCCCGACAACTTCTGAAGTAAGTTTAATACCAGGCTGCCGAACAATCAGTATATCATGGCCCCAGTAAACTCTGGTTAAAAATTACATTTTTTGGAAGATGAGTGCACCTGTATTGTCTGTGGTTTTTACTTGTTCCTGTTATGGAGCATAATCTGGAGGGTAACATTTTCTCTGCAGGTTCTGAACACTTTCTTTCCTTTTCTTATCAAAATGACATGAAAGTGTTCTAGTTTTAACATTATTTGCACTTAACTGCTATGAATAAAAAAGGTTTAGGAGTGAAAGTTATCTAATTATTCTGGGATGAAGTCAATTTGTGGTTTTTCATATCAGATATTTTTTTGAAATATGTAAAATTCATATTTAAACTCTTTAAACAGGAGATTGCATCCATTTTAAAAATGTGTTATTTTCTTTAAGACAAATGTATTTGCCAGCTGTTCTCATTTACCAGCATCTCAGTTATGCTCATCAAAACACAATTTCTTTAAAAAGAAAAGATGTGACTGAATTGAAGTGTTTGGTGACTTTTGTGATAAAACCTAAAATCTTTGTTTTTAAAATGCATCCTGTGTTTCAGAAGTTGATTCAAATTTAAATGCTTTTTAGTGAAAATCAGCATATGAGCAACTATTACAATAAACTTGTTAATTTTATGCAATAGTTAAGTGAAGTTGTTTAACTGAATAGGACAGAGTCCAGTCCAATGCTTCCATTAATTTATTGAAGCAATAACCCCTGTTTTAAACTGTAAGGAAAAAAAAAAACAACAAAATGTCATTCCTTAATTGTAACAAGATCTCACAGACATGCTTGACATTTTTTCTTGCTTTTTGATAAAATATAGATTTATGAAAATTAACAAAGACATTACAGGGTAAATATAGAAAATTGCAATAAAATATTGTTTGTCAGGACTGGGGGAGCAAGCATGGCCAGAGCGTTACTTACCCCCCCCCCCCCCCCGGGATACTAGATGGCAGCCCCCCTGGATGGCAGCGGTGCCTCGGACTCCCGCAAGGCTTCATGAGAGTTGGAGTTTGGTGCTGCCCTGCTGGGATCCACAGGCGCCACCAGGGGGTGCTGCAGCAGGACCTGCTGTGTCCTTATAGGCAGTTCTTCCGCCACACCCAGAAGTGCTGCCAGAAATGAATAATCAAGCTCCTGGAGCACCTCCGGGTGCCTTATAAAAGGAGCCAGCAGCCACTGCTTGGGGAGCCAGTGTTGGGAGGAGGAACAGCTTGACCCGTGGAGTGGAGGAGAAGGAAAAGAAAGAGGAAGACATATTGTTTGTGCATTGTGTTGTGCTTGGACTGTGTTGCTGTGCTTCTGGGAGATAGGGAAGAAGTTTCCCACAAGGGAAAAGAAAAAATCAGTGTTTCATTGCACTTGTGTCCCATGCGTGTCTGTGTTGGGTTAAGCTGGCGGTGCCAGCCTGGTTGGCCACATGATCTAGAAAGCCAATAGGGCATCACATGGCTCTCATATGCCATATTCTACATGTAATTTGTAGAGAATCACAGATATCACACTATTTCTAAAAAAGGGGAAAAAGCAGACCCCCGTAGCATTTGGAACAATATAGGAATCAATTTTGCCCTGAACACCAGTCTCTCACAAAGCACACCGGCCAGTTTAGAGTCACCAGTTAACTTACCATTCATGTTTTTGACATACAGTATAAGAGGAAATCCCATTTGGACACAGAGAGAATGTGCAAACTCCATACAGGGTGCCTGATACTGAATTCCAGGATTTTAGGGCTGGGAGGAAGAGACCTTAACTTGTGCCTACCATTTCACTCATCATCTTTCTGAAAGCAAAAAAGTCCACCTCTGATGTCTGGACTTGAAAACTTAATAAAATAATATCCTAGTTTTTTGAAGGCATAATTTTAATCAATCTTGTCTAGAAAAGCATATTCTGTTTATTTTGGAAGATGTGCTTCAAACATGATGTGTAGTAAATACTTCTAAATCCCTTGAGGAGGTAATATGGTAATATTGGTATTTTTTGTCTTCTAAATTAATCCTGTAAACTAGCCTAGATGGTTTCAATTTGTTGTAATAGTATTACTAGTCGTGTCCAGTGGCATCTCTTCATTAAGGACCAGTTTGGCCTAGCCCCTACAGATACTGTGCAAAATAAGTAATAAGCTTATTATAATATCCTTTAATTTTGTGTAGAAAAATATTGCATCTTATAGTATGAAAAATTGTCTGTGCTGCCAGCCTAACTGAGTGGCTAGTCTAATTGGCCCTGCAGTGTCCTTTATACTATTGGGTGTTTGTGCACATGTCCAACCTGAACTTTCCATTTTGTCAATGGTGCTTGAAGTTCATCACCTATATTAAAATGAGGATTATCTGTTGTGTTTTTCACATTTTCACGCCTCCAGACTTTCCCCAGTTGAAGCCATGCAGCACACACCAGCAAATAAGTTAGAAAACTCAAGTATCATTTGCTCCCTTAGATGTGGCCACAGTATTATAAAAAAAGAAATGAAACAAATATCAGAATCAAGAATGCACTCTTCACAAGGAATTATGTTACATCTTGATTTTGACCTATTGCTGAGGAGGACTACACTAAATTTGAAAAGGCCACCAAGGAAGACTACCAGATATGCAGCGTGCAGTGCTGGTTGTGTAGTGTGTGTCTGAGTATTCTTTCTGTGCCATTGCGGTGTGTCCTTTTTCACTTTAAAGCCTTTCAGTTCTAAACTTGAGGTGTTATTATTTCAGTATAGACAGTTCATATGAAGTATATTTTCGCGAGCAACTAGGGGTTGCAAGGATCTCAATTAACTTGACTTTTAAATCTATATGCCTGTATTTTGTCAGAATGGCACTGGTAGTGTTCTGTAAAAAATGTACTTGCTTTTTCAGTCACAGATGAATGAAGAAATGGTTTATAGAAAAAGCAATCTGATGTTTAGTCATAAGCAACGCTGCTCCGTTTAAAGTGCTGGCAGCTGATGGTTGGCAAATTTGTTTTATTTAAATGTGTAACTGTGGTCTGTGAGGCAACATGGACAGTTTGAAGACAATCACTTTTATACTCGTCACCCCATATAATCTTTCTGTGTTTTCAGTTATTTATGGGATAGTCAAGAACTACTCTTGATGCCTGGGTGAGTTTACTTAAAAGAAAGATATTATTCCAGAAACCAAGGTGCCTCAATAAACAGTAAATGGTTTCAAAAGGTTAAAGATTATTTGCATGCTGTAATGGAATGAAGGTAAAAGACACAACATTTTGCTTGTATAGACCTCATCAGTTCTGCAATTGAAAAGGAAAGAGAAGATAACATATATACACGAGTGTAAGGAAGGAGTAAAGCCAGGGCTGATAAAAGGAGAAAAGATAAGCACAAAAAAACTTCCATTAAAGAAGATGAACAAAGAAATAAAAAGTAGTCCATTAAGACCTAGAGAAATACATGATCACAGGATGAGAATGACCTTAGCTTCTTCTGTTTTTCCTTGGAAAAGTTTCTTTGAAGCTGCTTGGAAAGAATACAGACAGAAACATCAATGTGGATGTGATCAAGGGATGTGAAGTGTTCTACAATTCTACAATAGGCTTCGTAAGGTCTTTAATTTTAATGCCTCAAAGGTTCCCCCTTAAATGGCCTGCTAGTCGACTCCCTTTTTCATCTATGTAGATTGCTGGAAAGTACCTACAAAAAATACAGTAGGCAATATTTTTACATTGGCGAGAAGCCTTCTGTTTAATATTGAATATACCAGGGTGGCTAGATACAAGGGTATGGAAGAAGATCAATGAAGGATCAATCTGCAAAATGGGGAATTTAGTTAAATAACCTTAGGGAGGGATAAAATGTTAGGGTAAAATGGGAGGACCAGCGAGATGCAGATTTCATTATTGGGGATCCTTTTAGAGTGGATGTTGCGAGGACTGCTGTTGGCTTGATTAAGGGCCCTGTCCACAACATGAAAAGGGAATCCTTTATTAATGATGAAACTTCTCATTCTGAGTGCTTCATTAAAGAAGTCATCCTTATCACTGCAGTGATGTCTAAGGAACTGTGAAAGAGGAAAGAAGTTTTTAATATGCCAGGGATGGAAGGAACTATAAAGAAGATATCTGTGTGTATCAGCTTGTAAAAATATGGAGGTTTTAATTCCTCCAAAGCTGCTAGACTGATATCTAAAAATTGTACAGTTGTAGTAGAAATGTCAACTGTAAACCTTAGAGATGGATGGAAACTATTAAAATTATTGATGATTTCCTATAGCTGACCTTTGGAGCAAGAGGAGGCACCAACACAATCATCAATATATATTGTTTGTACAGGTTCAGTACAAAGCATAGGAAGGAAGAAAATAAACACTCTTGTACCCAACCTAGATGTTGGCATAGCTAGGATCTAGCACCCACTGAAATGTCTCTAACCTTATCAAAAGAGAAGGCATTAATGATAAGAATCAGTTCTACCAGTGTGATAATGGTGTTCATGGAAGGACGTCTGAAGGAGGTGAGACTGTTTGTCAGAGGAATTCCTGTGTATGGAGAAGTTACTTCCATGGTAAAATTAATGCAGTTAGGACCATGAAACCTGAAGCTGTCAAACAGATGGTGAGCATAGTTAGTATCTTTAAAGTATGAAGGGAGGCCTTCAACCAGTGGTCTGATGAGATGGTTGAGGAGCATTCAGATATGAGTAGTGGGACAGTTGCATGCAGAAACAATTGGGTGTGCAGGATTGCCTAGTTTGTGGATGTTTAGCATAAGGAAAAACTGTGATATCTGTTGGGTTTTAACAATAAGATAGCATTGGCAAGAAATTATTTTCTGCTAGTGAGTAGAGAAATGGTAGAATTGACCTCCTACTGGTAATCATCTGTTGGGTCCTGTGTGAGGGAAAGATATGTGGCTGTTTAAGAGAGTTGTTTTGAAGCTACTGCAATATACAGGCCCATCCTGCCAGACTACAACCACACCTCCTTTGGCGCTAGATTTGATAAAAATATCATCTTGATGGCGCAGTGTCTGTAGTGAGATAAGTTCACCTTTGGGTGAACCTTTTGGACCTGTGTTTACTGGGACATGAAAGTTTATTAGGGATTTGATTGGAGCAATGATTGATGAGATAATCAATAGATGCAAAATGTCCAGTCTGTGTGGTTCAGAAACTCTGCTTGGGACAGGTTTCAGAGACAGGAACTGTCTCTTTTACAATGCTGTTTTCTCCTGCAAAGTTTGCTGTGAGAGAAATCATATGGTAAAATAGTTAAGGGTGATATGGACTTGAGGACTAAAGTTTTTAGCACAGGAACAAAAGACAGACCTTGGGTGAGTAGTGATTGTTTGTTTTGTGAAATAGGGAGGAAGTTTCCTTCTCTGCCATTTTCTTAAATAATGGATTGAGTTTGCTCTCCTTATTTTTGTTGAGAAAGTTGTACAGCCTGGAATTCAAAGTTCTAATGAGGTTGTTAAGGAATGAAAAATGCTGGGGAGCAATGCAATGCAGATGGTTCATTACGTGTTTAATTACACCATCTATGAGTGTAGGTTGGTGTTTATGGGAACGTATGGTGGAGATATGAGTTTAAGGGAAAACTGAAGAAAGAGACATCTGATATTGTTCTGGTATTTGGCAAACCCAAAGGATACTTGATTAAATTTTAGATGGAATCCTTTGGAATGAGGGTTTATATACAAAAATGGCGACAGGAAGTGATTTGGCAGGAAATTACACCAATACAGAGAGAAAGAAGTGATGTCATCATGGCAGAGCTAGAAATGTCTTTGTCATGAGGAGCTGGAAGTGACATCATCACAGTGGGACCGGAAGTGGCGTCATCCTTAGGAGCCATAAATGGGATTGTTGTGGAGTGGCCATTTTGTGAAACCAGAAGTGTAAGTGTGTGAGATTGTTATTTTTCTTCTTTTGCTCTGTTGGAAGAGAGAGAGAGAGAGGCATTAGTACCCAAAATCAACCCTTCATCTCATGGTATATCACTCACCTTAGGGCTTGTTGGCGTCCTCCTAAGCGCATGTGTGTGACAACTGTTTAATACAGAACAATTGTTAATAAAATGATCTGCTTAACCACAATAAAGGCATATATCCATTTTAGTACCATTTCAATCCACCTATAGGGCAATAGCAACCCATCCTGTTTGTATCTGAAAGAAGGCAGGAGTCAGCTCTGAGCAATGGTCTAGTCTAGTGCAGCAGACAGCTTCACTCACATTCAATGCCTTGTGATGGTCCGGGATAGCTCCATGCTCCCTGGTTGTTCCTTGACGCTTACAGTATGTCGAGATTGAAGTCGGCATGTTGACTTTGTTCTTGTAGTTTATTTTGTCATTGAAGTAGAACGCCGTAAACTTTATTTTAAAATGTTTAATTTATTTTCTCAAACCCTGTCATAACTAGCACATTAAATGCTTCGTATTAAGTGTTCCCCGACCCAGTTGTTAATCGCTATGTGCTTCTTAAACTGACTTCCTCTTGCACTGACGATAGCGCTACTGCTTTGCAGCAAGGGGGTTCCCAGGTGTACGTTCGGTGTAGAGAACCTTTACAGCAGCTGTGACGAGGCTCCAAAACGCTGGATATATGAATGGGTATCGCACTTGCCTTTGAAAGGAAACTGAAGCATGCTGAGTAAACCCACCAGAAAAACATTCAAACTCCAGGCAGAGAACACCCTGGACCCCCTTGCTGCGAGGCAGCAGTGCTATGGCCACACCACCGTGCCCCCATATGTTTAATACCTGCTTTAATGCATTTCATCATGAAAATGATATCAAGTATTTATCTTAGCATTCTAAATGTTCATAGATCAGTAATATCATGAAGTAAATGCACAGTATTCAATGTGGTGATCACTGCCTGCACTTCTTCTCAATGCAAGTGGAAGTCAGTTTAAGAAGCACATAGTGATTAACAACTGGGTCAGGGAACACTTAATATGAAGCATTTAATGTGCTACACTAGTTATGGTTTACATTGTTGTGTATTTATACTGCTGATGACAGAGCCTCCATCCAAACTGATCAGTGCACTAAATCCATCAATCACCAAGTGGTCACCTGTATCATTTTCATTTAGCCAGGTTTATGCAAATGCCATAAAACACACATGTTTGTAATCAGACTGAAAACATACACATGCTTGAGGTTCACCCACTTTATTTCAAAGAGACTGAACACTTCCTGTTATAAAAGTCAGTTAGGGAAGTCGTACCCCCTGCATTTTTTTTGTTTGTTCTCAAATACCTCCTCGTTTTTCCCTTTTTGATTTTTTTCTGGTTACACAATAATAACTTACTGTATTAAAATCATTGGTGAAGTTTGCTGATAAATTAGTTGATAAATCTTTGTGTTCAGGTAAATTCCACAGAAACATACTCTGCTATATACTGTATAATCTGCACCGACTGAATTGGGGGAGTAGCATGAAGACCCCACGTCAGATGAAAAAAATCCAAATAATAAAGATAAAAATAAACATTCTAAATGTGTTTACTTCCCTGTTAGAATCAGTGTTAAATGGCTAAAAAGAACTGGAAAGGGTAGACACAATTTAAAAGAGAAAATTGGAGCAAAACAAGGAGTGAGAAAAGCCTTCCTCTGGTTGCTACAAGCGTAGCCCCCATTCTTATGATACTAATAATAAACATACTTATGATTTTAGCAAACAAAATAACAATCATATAACATCACAACTATGGTGCATTTGACGCACTTTTTGTACAATCTACAGTATTATGAGTACCTGTTGGGCAGTCATCCTCGGATTCTTGAGCGCTCACTATCTTTATTGTTACTTCCCATGGGCAGAAGCAGCAGTATGGCAATATAGTAGTGACACAAAATGCCACAGCCACAATACTGATAAAAAAACAGGGGAGGAGCACTAATTCAAAGAGAGACAGTGAATGTACAAGCATAATAGAAGGACTGTTTGAGTTGGAATGAGAAAAATGGACATCAAAAAAAGGAAATCTAAACCTACCATGAAAGCATTGCAAGAACAAACTTGCTGTGGGCATATTGGATTTTGCTTTGGTATTATTCAGCATAGTACCGGGTAGTACTGAATAGGCAGTACAAGTAAACAAGATAAAAAAGACCACAAGAAGAGTTGCAAATTACTTGCCCTCCCAGTTTTTACTCAGTTCTTGTATGGTGCTTGCTACTAGTCTAATAATTGACTGTATGCTTGAATGTTTAACCTTGTTTGTCCGAATCAGCCTGCACTAGAAGATGAACTTAGCTTCTGCAGCATCAATGTGCCAGCAGCATATAGAGCTGATCCATGCCCCGAAGCATGCCCAAGGCCACAGTACTTACACTTACTGACTAGAGATATTTTCATTGATTTTTTATTTTTCTGTACCAGTTCATTGGTCTCATATAGGAATACCTTTTTGTGCCCTGGCCAGCATACAAATAAAAAATATACCAAAAACTCCATTAAATAGACTTATCTTAATTTTGACACATACGTATGATATATGTATGTAGTACCCTTTTGATTTCTTTCATTCCTTTTTAAAAAAATGGTATGTTCTGATATAATTAGATTTCTTGTAATGAATGACAGCCTACAAGTCTTAGATTACACTGAAACTTTGTAACACTTTTTCTAATTTTTATATGTTGAGATATATGTGTGGCCAATTAGCCAATCTTATTAAAGATTCCTTCTTTTGTTTCACTTTAAAGAATCATTTTTAGGTTTTTTTTTTTTAAGCCTAGAATCTTTAAAGACATGTACCTTTTATTAGTAATTAATATTAGTATTTCTCTAAACTGGGCAGGCATGAGTGTGAGCTTTTGCATAACTGCTCTCTGTGATGGAGTTGTGTACTGTACGGCCTACAGATTGTTCCAGCCTCACTTACCAATGTATTTTTTTTTACCAAGGAATAGGAAACAAAATATTAATAATATTATCTGCTCAACCACAATAAAGGAAAAACCATCCATTTTTTGACCAATTGAAGTTTAATGGCACCACATCTTGTCAATATCAAGTGCAGAACAGGAATCAATCCTGGATGAAGGTCCAGTTCATTACAGGGCACACACTTGAGTTCCAGTCACTCATACAGGGACAGTTAAGAGTCACAAGTCAATTTGATATGTATGTTTTTGAGATGTGGGTGTCATGAAAAGGAGTGTCCTACAGAGCAAAATGGGTAAAGCCTGCAAATCAAGCTAGGGAGCAAGCCAGAGTTATACCTGGTCTGTCCAGCAAAGGCAATTTGACTTCAGCAAGGCTCTTAAGGCACCTGCTGGCTTCAGCTGGAGCAGTCCCAAAAATGGATAGCTGGAAGAAGAACTATAAATATTACAAAAATAAAGGACAAACCCCACAAGGATGTGGGTCACTGTCAACCGATGGCTTGTGCACCATAGGAGAAAAAATAAACCTCTGGAGGACCACCCTCCACTGGGCACAGTTGTTACAGTTAGCAAAGTCTATAATAGAAATTTCCAAGTCCTCCTTGTCTCCTCCAGTACCGCAGGTGACAGCAGAATAGAGCACTTTGAGCAGGTGCAGGTGGCGCAACACAGGATGGGAAGCAAAAAGACATAAAAAAAGCAGTGGATTAATGCTGGGTACTTATTAACGCATCAAATAGCAAAATTTATAATCAGATTACTATATTATGAAATAATCACTAGAAAGCCATATTTAAAAAAAGGATTTTTAGAAGTTTATTAAAATGTTCCATAGATTTAGCCTGACACATTTCTATTGGTAAATATTCTAAATTTTAGGTGCATAAGAACAGAAAGCTGCCTCACCAGTTCTTTTATGTTTAGATCTAGGAATAACAAGCTAACCAGAATTTACAGATCTAAGACTACAATTTGGTACATAAGGAAACAGGCATTCTGAGATGTAGGTAGGGCAAGACTGTTTAAAACCTTATATACAAGTAGATGTATTTTAAAATTGATTCTAAGAGACACTGGAAGCCAATGTATAGCTATTAGTATTAGTATTCTGATCTTCTCATCATCGGAAGTGGTCCTAAGATAATAATCCTCGTAGCCAGCATCCTCTCCTTGATGGCATGAACAAGTGATGAAAAGTCCTTCTTCAGTATCTCTGACTTATGGTGCTGAAAATCATTTACACCCACATGAAAAACAACACTTCCAAATTTTCTGTGCTTGTGCCTCTCAAAGATGCTCCATGGCAGCCTTTATACAAAAGTCTTGTGGTTGGAATTATTATTGTGACTGAAACTTGGCTATCTACTGGCGATTTGAGCCTCTTTGTCAAGCTGTCTCCTGCTGGCTGTAACTTGCTTAATACACCTGGGACATCAGGTTGAGGGGGACGCTTAGCACCCATGTTTAGTGATCATTTTAAATGCTGATTGCTGACCAGGAGTGAGTATTTAAGTTTTGCATTACAGCTGGTTATAATGGAACTATCATGCCCTGTGCTCTAGTGTATTGACCCTCCAAAATTAACAGGAAATGTATCCAGGAATTCTCTGATTTTTTATCATTGACTTTACTGACTACATACTATAAACTTTTGATTCTTGTTGATTTTAACATTCATATCTGCTTTCCTTCCAAACCTTTGGTTGGGGAATTTTTACAACTTCTCAGTTCTCTTAATTTGACTCAGTCTTTTATGGGCCCTACGCATGAACACGGACACACCCTCGACCTCTTTTTGTCATTTGGGCTTTCAAAGAGCAATATAGCTGTGGTAGATGCATGACTGCCTGATCACAAACCCATACTGCTTGTCATCACTTTTCCATGTTCACCTCCTAAGCATAACCGGTTTCTGTACTACACACGCTCTATAACACATCAGATAGCCAGTCAGTTCTCAGTTGCATATGATACCTCTCGTCTAGTTCACCACTGAGGATCCTTCTCAATGCAGTAGTCTTGATGAACTACTTCCTTTTTTAATTCAACACATATTGATATTTTAGATTCAGTTGCTCCACTAAAATGAAGAAGGCCCAAAGTAAAAAAATCAACTGTGGCTAAACAGTGTTAAACTAAACTGTGGTCTCAGACAGGAATGCAGGAAGGCAGAATGAAAATGGAAGAAAGATAAGCTTCATGTCTCCCACAATATTTTAAGAGAATGTCTGGCTAACGACCAGCCCTCTGTCAAAGTGGCAAGAGCAAAATACTTTTCCAAGATTATTGTATAAAACTCACATAGCCCAAAGTTCTGTTTAACACAATTATTACAGTACTGTACCCCATCACCACAGCCATCCCTGAGGCTACCACAGACACATGTGAAGATTTCAGAAGGTTTTTTTTATCTGGAAAATTGACAATATTATAGTACAAATTCCACCTCTGTCCCATGATATTTTTGATTCACTCATATGTCCTGTTTTCCTCAATCAGTTTGAACCTGTGCTAATATCTTACTTAATTGACTTAATAATGCATATGAGGCCTGCCACATACACCCTGGATATGATCCCCACATATCCCCACTCCTGGATATGATCCCCACTCCTCAGAGATGCGCTGCAGGCAGTTAGTCCTAGCATTCTTTTGATAATGAACAGCAGCTTAATAAAAGGCCTTGTTCGATCAAGTTTTCAATAAGTAGTTGTTCAGCCTCCATTACCACATTCTAGTTTGAAGTAGTCTGAATTAATGTTGTTAATACAAACTGAAGCTTCTGGACTGGTATACAGGAGTTTGATCCATGCACAAATGTTCGGGCCAAACCCAAATTTCTCCAAAGGTAGTTCCATTCAACCATATCAAATGCTTTTTCAGTATCCACTGATAATAATATCTCCGGGGTGTTAGACTTTATGGGTGAATATACAGTATTACATTAAACAGGCGTTAAAGATTGGAAGCTAAGTGTTGGCCTTTAATAAATTCAGTTTGGCCTTGTGATATTACCGAAGGAAGCACTTTCTCAATCCTTCTAGCTAGCACTTTGGAGAGTATCTTAACATTATTATTCAGAAGTGAAATTGGTCTGTATGATGTACATTGTAATAAGTCCTTATATTGCTTAGGAAAAACGATAAATAATCCATCCATCCATCCATTTTCCAACCCGCTGAATCCGAACACAGGGTCACGGGGGTCTGCTGGAGCCAATCTCAGCCAACACAGGGCACAAGGCAGGAACTAATCCCGGGCAGGGTGCCAACCCACCGCAGGACACCCACAAACACACCCACACACCAAGCACACACTAGGGCCAATTTAGAATCGCCAATCCACCTAACCTGCATGTCTTTGGACTGTGGGAGGAAACCGGAGCGCCCGGAGGAAACCCACACAGACACGGGGAGAACATGCAAACTCCACGCAGGGAGGACCCGGGAAGCGAACCCAGGTCCCCAGGTCTCCCAACTTCGAGGCAGCAGCGCTACCCACTGCGCCACCATGCCGCCCACGATAAATAATGCTTTGGCGAAAAGTTTGAGGTAGAATTTAATTGTCTCTAGCTTCCGTAAATGTTGCTAATAAAAGGGGAGCTTGCTTAATTGAGAATTTTTTTTATAAAATTCGGCAGGGTAGCCATCAGGGCCTGCTACATTCCCACTCTGAAGTGAGTTTACAGCATCTAGTAATTCTGATAGTGCCAGTGGTTTATCAAATTCCTCTGCACTGAGAGTATCTATTTGTGGTGTCTGTATTGCATCCAGAAATGCATTAGATTGTGTTTTGTCTTCTTTAAAACCAGTAGATTATATTGACTTATAGTAGTCTCTAAATGTGTGCATTATATTTTTATGGTCAATGATTTTATCTCCGTCTGTGTTGGTGATTGCTGGGATTGCATTGTGAACTTATTGCTTGTGGATTTCTTGAGCTAAGATTTTATTAGCTTTCTCTCCATGGTCATAGTAATGATGTTTTGATTTAAAAATGAGTTGTTCTTTTTCTTTAGTTGTCAAGAGGTTGAGTTTTGAATGCAGAGCCTGTCTTTTCCTATGAAGTGTCTCATTAGTACACCTGGAATGTTTTTGATCTATTTTAGTAATTTCACTGATTAGCTCTGATACCTTCTTGGTTTCTAATTTACTTCTGTGGGAAAGATATGAGATACTCTGTCCCCTTAAGAAAGCCTTCAGGATTTCCCAAAGTATTCCTGCAGAAACCTGTGAGGATGTATTTGTCTCTAAAAAAAATTGATTTGCTTGGATATAAGTTCTGTACTGGCAGCACAGTGGTAGCACTGCTGCCTTGCAGTAAGGAAACCTGGGTTCGCTTCCCAGGTCCTCCCTGTGTGGAGTTTGCATGTTCTCCAAGTGTCTGCGTGGGTTTCCTCCGGGTGCTCTGGTTTCCTCCCACAGTCCAAACACATACAGGTTAGGTGCATTGGTGATCCTAAATTGTTCCTAGTGTGTCCTTGGTGTGTGTGTGTGTGTATGTCCTGCGGTGGGCTGGCGCCCTGCCCAGGATTTGTTCCTGCCTTGTGTCCTGTGTTGCCTGGGATTGGCTCCAGCAGACACTCGTGACCATGTGTCCAAAACTGTTTCTATTAAAAAAGCCTGGCTTAGGACCTATCAGTTCTTAATAATTTTAGACCCATCTCTAAGCTTCTCTTTCTATCTAAGATTTTGGAAAAAGTGTTTTTTTTACTAATTGTCCTCATTTTTAAGTGCACAAAACATTCTGGACAAATTCCAGTTGGGTTTAATTGCACTCCATAGTAGAGTGTCTGCCCTTTTGAGGGTTTCTAATGATCTACTTCTAACTGCTGACTCTAGAAAGTGTGCCATCTTAATTCTTTTGGACCTGAATGCAGTGTTTGACCATATCGATCACACTGTTTTGTTGGATCAGCTAAATAATACCATTGGTATTCAGACTACAGCACTAAAGAGCTTTGCCTCTTATTTGGAAAACAGAACATGTTAGGTTACAATAGGAAATTGTCACTACTCCTCTGCAACAATTACATGTGGAATACCTCAAAGCTCCATCTTAGGACCTATCCTTTTCTTCTTATACATGTTCCCCCTTAGGTCCATTTTTCAGAAGTACAATATATTATATCAGTGTTATGCAGATGACACACAGTTATATCTTCAACTTAAGCCATGTCAAGATGTGGCTCTGCAGTTCATTTCAAATTGTCTAAAGTACTGTACATTAAGTGTTGGATGTCGCATAATTCTCTTAAAATAAACCACGACAAAACAGATTTTATCATATTTGGGAGTTATAGCAAATGACTTGAGTTAGTTGTCAGCTAATGTGCATAGCCATGTAAAAAACCTTAGTTATTATTTTTGACTCTGCTGACAAATTTGACAATCAAGTAAACTCAGTTGTTCATGGTAGCTTCTTTCAATTTAGGAATATATCAAAACTCAAGCATATTTTGTATTTTAAAGATCTTGAACTAGTCTTTCATGCTTTGATTTCCTCCTCTTTTCACTATTGTAACTCTCTCTACCTGGGTATCTCTCAGTCAAGACTGCCATGCCTGCTGTTGGTCCAGAATGCAGCTGCAAGTCTTCTAACTGGTACCAGGAAAAGAGAGAGCATCACTCCTGTGCTTGCATCCTTGCATTCTTGAGCACTACAGCCGTCTAAACAGATGTTTTTAACTGTTCCATGCTCTCGGTTGAGGTTCAAAGGTGACCAGACCTTCTCTGTAGCTGCCCCAAGACTCTGAAATAATTTTCCATCTTTTATTAAGTCATTCCCTACATTAGGTATTTAAAAACCTATTTATTTTCTCAGTCTTTTGAGTTACAGTATTTTAAAGATTATGTATTCAGCTGTCTGTTCTAACTTGGTTTATTTTGTGTTGCTGTCAGTTGTTTGTGGTTCTCTTCTACTATTACTTTCTTAATCTGTTAGTTGTTTTATTCCTTTTAAAATGTGTTGTTTTTACTCTTCTCTTTTATTTTGTTTACATGTTTGGTTTGTCTTAGTTGATTTTATTGTGCATCACTTCGGTTGTCACTTGCTGTCTTTGAAATGTGTAATATAAATAAATATGAAATGAAATGTAAAAAAATGGAAATTTATAAACCACAAGGTTCAATAGCTACATATATAAAGGAAACTACAATTGTCAGTTTAAGTCATTGAGATTAGTAAAAGACGCAACTCTGCATTCTAATGTGTTCATTTAGAACTCTGTAATAATGATCATTAGTCCAGGAAAACATATAAAATATTGGTCAAATTTTTGGTCATTCATCTACTCTTGAACAAAGACACTACAAATGAATGTGAAGTTTGGACGTTGGCTTCCCTTCTTAGACCGATCTTACCAAGAATGACAAGAGTAGTCATAAAGACTGTTCTAATGAAACTACAGGACTTAATTTAAGAATCTGCAAACCCCCCATGCTACAGTTGATAGTTATACCTTATCGTTATGGCAGAAATCGAAAACTCCTCATTAAAAATACTATGTTTGTAATGAATATTTTATTGACATATCAAATATAGATACTAATGTAGTAGAAGAAGAGAGATAAATCAGTGGCCATCCACCTACTTTCCACCTTCTAAGATGTATAAATAACTTCTTATCCAAAATGGACCAGTTTTGTATTGACACTGACCATTCATTCACTTCCCCTGTAAACATAAAATGACAAAGGCCAACAGCTGCCATAAAACTCTTCTTTTATCATTTCATCAACCACCAACTCTCCGGGACATCTTATACATCCAAAATCAATAAGACAATGACAAGAAACTTTTAAACCATTCATCACTCTTTTCTAGCTGAGAATTGACAGATCCTCTTTAACCCTTTGCAGTCGTATTTAATTTTCAACGTCACGCTACATTAGTCGTAATTAATTATTGAAAAAATGCCAATAATTACAGCAGTTATTTTTTTCAAGCAAGTAGGAATAACACAGGCCACTTTTCTCGACCAGGTGACTGTGCAAATCGGTCAGAAACTTGCAGGGCCACCAGCGGTGGCCTGACGACCTATAGCGCACTTTTTACTAAAGCCAGTTTTCTGGCCTAACGACCGCAAAGGGTTAAATATTATGTAGCAGAAGGTATTAATTAACATTCTATGCTACTACATGTTTAACTGTTGATCATTGTTTTCCAAAGTTCTGTTTAAATTGTATTTGGTGTAATGATACTGTCCAATAATCTTTGACATTTTCTCTGGGGACTTCCATCATGCAATGACCAATAATTTGCCTGTTATTTAAGCTAAATATAACTAATTTTTTAGGAAAAGCAAGCTTTTTCAGCAACAAATCATCTTAAAAAATAATAAATAGAGGACAAAAAGAGAAGCATTGTTATGGCCATATTTAGATAGATAGATAGATAGATAGATAGATAGATAGATAGATAGATAGATAGATAGATAGATAGATAGATAGATAGATAGATAGATAGATAGATAGATAGATAGATAGATACTTTACATCTTTCCAGGAGAAAATCACTTGATGACACAACCATAATATGTGTTGAGAAGAGACCAGGCATATCAAATGAGTTCTAGTTCTGTCAAAATTATATATTCTGTGAACAAATTAATGAAATTATTAAAATTGAAAATTGTTTTTTAGACCAAAGTTTAATATTATTTAAAGTAAGTTGTTGTAGTGGGATCAGGTAGGATCCTCAGCTAAAGTAGCATGATAAGGAAATGTGTTTGTTTGTTACTGTGAATACAAAATAAGAAGGCCAGGGAAAAGATTTGATGCTAAGGTGCCAGAGTGGTTCTTCAGTTTGATGCCATAGAAAAAAACCCATCCACATGAATTTTCCAGACGGAACCTTTATGTATTTAGATCCGTAACAGGGTTCACACAGTAAACAACTATGAATAGATGTTAACAGATTTGTGAAATGCCAATAAGTCATGCTTTTAAAAGGACTCTTGCTGCATACAATAACACAGGTCACAGAGTCTTCCAAAAATCATTCCCAAAAGGGATAAATGGACAAGGAGGGAATTGCAGGAAGAACTGTGCTCCTCGAGCTTTTCTGGTCTAAGTGACAGCTCCTGCTATTTGTTCATCTGTTTTTTTTTCAAATAGGGTGGAAGAGACAGAGGTTGATGAGGATGCAATGTCAGGCATCTTTGGGTCGCTGGTCTTCCATTCTAGGGAGAGAATAAACATTTCATAACTTTGTTACACCCGTGTGTTACCATGAAAAAAAGTCTCTGTGTGTGATAGGTGTCTTTCATAGAAGAGAGTGAAGGCTGGAGACCAAGCCAGCATCCCTATGATATATTAATTATTAAAAGGGAAAGAACAGTGGAGAGAGCTTTCCAAGCCTTCAAAAAGGAACATATTAGTAAATACAAAATGAAGACAAAGGGTATGAAAATAAGGAGTACTCATTTTCACTGTTTTCTTTATGTTTCAAAGAATGTGCCTATCTCCCAGTAGACACACCCCACTGATTGGAGACAAGGGAAAAGCAACTATTTGACTATCCGTGCAGAAAGAACTGAATTAGGCTCCTCAGGCACTGTAGTTAGTAAGGCCAGAGTTCCCGGATGGCTATTTAAAAACACCAGTTGCCAGTCTCTTTGCTTTGGAATTAATTGTCTGCAACTGTACACTTTTGCATTTTCTGCTCACTTCTTTGAGTATAAAGGTTAGCAGTCTTTGGATTCTTTGTGTTTTGGATGATTTTGATGTTGTTAGTAGGTTTGTGTTTGAGGAATTCAAGTTTACAGTTTTGAATTGAAATGCAGCTTAATGACCTCTCTTACCACTTCTTAATTTTTCTACAGTTAAATATTGAAAGTTTTTGCTTCCGTATGACTGCTTTGGTAGGCAAAAAACTGTTGCTATTATTAGATATTCTTTCCTTATTTTTGTAAAGTTTGTAATTTTTTTTAATTTTAAATACTTTCTGTGATTCAAAATATAGGGGAGGAAGAAACAAAACTATGGATCTAATATAATTTTAACAAGGAGCTTTGGTTTGTTATTTTTTATTTCTGAAGAAAGTGCTAATATACATGAAACAAGACTAACTAAGAATGCATCAGTAATTGAATGAGACTTTCCTTGTATAAGGAAAGGAACATGTTAAACTTTAAACATCAAAATCGGTACAAATTGGCTTGTTACAAGAGATATTTGCTGCATTTTATTGCTAATTCAGTGGAGTGAGTATGATCAATCAATGAAGTAGCTGTTTTGGGCAGCTCAGTTATCCAGTGACATTTACCTGAGACAAGGATTTTGTACTGCAAGACATCGATTGTATTTCCATCTGAAAGTGTGATGTCTTATTTTGTGGGAAAATAAAATGCTATTGAGTGGCTTCTGAAAAATGTGTTACACATATCCACAGAACTAATAATAACATTATGTTAATTACTGAACATTACATTAAAATTACTTAAAAATGGAAGTAAATTAAATACGGGAGATGAAGGGCTTACTTATCAGTCACCTATGCAGAGGTGTCAGTTGATCTCAGCCTAATCTTTATACCTGAGTATATCTTGCACCAGTTTTTCTGGACAACTGTGTAATGACCCAAAAAATAAATATAAACTTTTGGAAAAAAGGTACGATCAGATCCATTACTCCACAGGCATTGAATAAAACTAGTGGGGCTGGTGGCCAACACTTCACCTTACAGATCTCAAACCCTTATCAATAAAAGTGATTGTGGGTTCTTAGATAAAATAAATATGCTAACAAAAGCACTTAAACAAATAAGAAAATCAACACACTGTGTGCAACACACCAACCCCAGAAATATCAGATAGATAGATAGATAGATAGATAGATAGATAGATAGATAGATAGATTAGATAGATAGATAGATAGATAGATAGATAGATAGATAGATAGATAGATAGATAGATAGATAGATAGATAGATAGATAGATAGATAGATACTTTATTAATCCCAAGGGGAAATTCACATACTCCAGCAGCAGCATACTGATACAAAAAAAACAATATTAAATTAAAGATTGATAATAATGCAGGTAAAAACAGACAATAACTTTGTATTATGTTAATATTTACCCCCCCGGGTGGAACTGAAGAGTCGCATAGTTTGGGGGAGGAACGATCTTCTCAGTCTGTCAGTGGAGCTGCTCCTCTGTCTGGAGATGACACTGTTTAGTGGATGCAGTGGATTCTCCATAATTGATAGGAGCCTGTTGAGCACCCGTCGCTCTGCCACAGATGTCAAACTGTCCAGCTCCATGCCAACAATAGAGCCTGCCTTCCTCACCAGTTTGTGACCAGGCGTGAGGCGTCCTTCTTCTTAATGCTGCCTCCCCAGCACACCACCGTGTAGAAGAGGGCACTCGCCACAACCGTCTGATAGAACATCTGCAGCATCTTATTGCAGATGTTGAAGGACGCCAGCCTATCAAGAAGAGGAGGAGAGTGAGGGCAGAGCCAAGGATTAAATGGTGGAAGTTGAAAAAGGAAGACTGCAAGGAATAATTCAGGGAGGAGGTAAGACATGAACTGAGGGGCAATGAAGAGTTAGCAGATAGTTTGGCAAATACAGAAGAAATGGTAAGGGAGACAGCTAGAACGGTGCATGGTGTGACATATGGACAGAGGAAGGAGAAATAGGAAACCTGATGGTAGAATTGTGAAGTAGAGTAGATTGTACAGAGAATGAGGTCGGTGATGAAAAAGTGTGATAGACAGACAGATACAGAAAGTAGACAAGATTGGAAGGGGATAAAGTGTAAGGTGAAGGGAGAGGTGGCGAAGAAAAGATGTATGATGAGTTGTTTGAGAGGTTGGACACTAAGGAGGGAGAAAAGGACCTGTACTGATTGGCTAAACAGAGGAACTGAACTAGGAAAGATGTGCAGCAGGTTAGGGTGTGATAAAGGAAACAGATGGAAATATACTCACAAGCAAGGAGAGTGTGCCGAGCAGATGGAAAGAGTACTTTGAGAAGCTAATGAATGAAGAGAATGAGAGAGAGAGAGAAGGCTGGATGATGTGGAGGTAGTGAATCAGAAAGGAGGAAGTAAGGACAGCTGTGAAGACGATAAAGATTGGGAAGGCTGTTGGTCCTGATGACATACCTGTGGGACCATAGGGGTGTTTAGGAGAGATTGCAGTGGAGTTTTTACCCAAATTGTTTAATGCAATCTTGGAAAGTGAGCGGATGCCTGAGGAGTGGAGAAGAGGTGTACTGGTACCGATTGTTAAGAATAAGATGGACGTGCAGAGCTGTAGTAACTACAGAGGGATAAAATTGATTAGCCACAGCATGAAGGTATGTGAAAGAGTAGTGGAAGCTAGGTTAAGAAGGGAGGTGATGATTAGCAAGCAGCAGTATGGTTTCATGTCAGGAAAGAAAACTACAGATGCAATGTTTTCTCTGAGGGTGTTGATGGAGAAGTATAGAGAAGGCCTGAAGGAGTTGCATTGTGTCTTTTTAGACTTGGGGAAAGCATATGACAAGGTACCCCGAGAGGAGCTGTGGTATTATATGAGGAAGTTGGAAGTGGCAGAGAAGTATGTAAAATTGATACTGGATATGTACGAGAGAAGTGTGACAGTGGTGAGGTCTATGGTAGGAGTTACGGATGCATTCAAGGTAGAGGTGGGATTACATCAGGGATCAGCTCTGAGCACATTTTTATTTGCAATGGCGATGGACAGGTTGAAAGACAAGATTAGACAGGATTCCCTGTGGACTATGATGTTTACTGATGACAATGTGATTTGTAGCAAGAGTAGGGAGCAGGACAAGGAGACCCTGGAGAGGTGGAGATATGCTCTGGAGAGGAGAGGAATGAATGTCAGTAGGTACAAGACAGAATATATATATATATGAATGAGAGGGAGGTCAGAGGAATGGTGATGATGCAGGAAGTACAGTTGGCGAAGGTGGATGAGTTTAAAGAAGAAGAGAGTGCATGCTGGGTGTAGTTTGTGGAGAAGAGTGTCAGGAGAGATTTGTGATAGATGGGTACCAACAAGAGTGAAAATGAAGGTCTACAGGACAGTAGTGAGACCAAGTATATTATATGGGTTGGAGACGGTGGAACTGAAAAAAAAACAGGAGACAGAGCTGGAGGTGGCAGAGTTAAAGATGTTAAGATTTGCATTGGGTGTGAAAAAGGTCGACAGGATTAGAAATGATTACATTAGAGAGTCAGCTCAGGTTGGACGGTTGGGAGACAAAGTCAAAGAGACAAGATTGTGTTGGGTTGGACATGTGCAGAGGAGAGATGCTGGGTATATTGGGAGAAGGATGTTAAGATAGAGCTGCCAGGGAAGAGGAAAAGAGGAAGGCCTAATAGGAGGTTTATGGATGTGGTGAGAGAGGACATGCAGGAGGTGAGTGTAATGGAGCAAGATGCAGAGGACAGAAATATATGGAAAAGATGATCCGCTGTGGGAACCCCTAACTTGAGCAGCCGAATGAAGAAGAAGACTGTAAGGAATATAAAACTAATACTAATTATTGTAATACCCACTGGAATTACTGTATCTTCATCTGATAAATTGCAGTAATATAAATTTAAAATTAACCTAAGAGCCTCACAACCACTTACTGCCAGAAAAATCTACTTCCAGTGTACATCAACAACTTGAGTTAGTAATGTTACCTTTAAAGGAATACTTGTCCCAAAATATTTTTATGTTACATTTTTTTATGTTACTTATGCCATGAGGTTTGTAGTGATGGCCGAGAAAAAATTCTGTCTCATTGTTTCATGCAGAATGGAGATAATGTCTCTCTATTATAAAAAAAAAAAAATCCTGCAGAGAAACAGTAGGGTGTCAAGACGTGATCTTCACGTTAAGATCACGGAAGACACTTAAAAGACACGCAAGACTAAAGAAATTGGCCACAGAGCGTCTCGCGGGGACCTTAAACTTGAGACTTTGTGCCAAGAGATTGACCCAGGACCGTCTCGCAATGACATAGAACATGAGATTCTTGCAAGACACGCCCTACTTACAACCAAATAAGCGCACAGGCAGCAACACACTCAGTCGTGTTTTGGCTTTGAGCACACACAGATCCAGGGCTCTCAGCGCATATAAAGCGTATAAGGACAATAGGTTATAGATGAAATGTAGACGACTAAGCGAAGAAGAAAGCAGCATGGAGAAAAGAGACTCAAAAGCATTGGAGAGACAAAAAGAAAAAGAATAATCTAGGTGCAAATTCAGAAAATAAGGAAAGTAATTATCAGCCCGGAACAAGTGGAATTGGAAATAAAAGCATGTCCAATCCGGATGTTGACGCTATACACATGCAGAGCAGGTTAGAGATTATGAAAGCAATGGAATTTGAAAGGCTCAAAAAAAAAAGTTGGCGCAATACACATGTGGAGAAAGGTAAAGAATATGAAAGTAGGAAAATTAGAAAGTATGAAAAAAGAAAGTAAAGATTACAGTAGCGCAGACAAACGGAAACTATTACTTGAAAAAGGAAAAATAATGACAACGGACCAGGTGTCATTGAAACAAAAGCAGGATAAAGCAAGGTCAGAGTAGGAAACAAAGTAAAACGTCATAAAGAGGTTAAAAAACAAGGGGGCCAAACACATGCAGACCAGATTAGAGATAATGAAAACTGGAATTCAAAAGCCTCAGAAAAAACATAGGCGTGAAACACATGCAGAGCAAGATACAGAATATGAAAGAAGAAAAAAAACAACAGTGTCAAAACAAAGAAAGTAAACATCGCATTAGCGCAAAGAAAGAGAAATTATTATTCGGAGAAATAACAAATTGGCAAATAGAGATCAAATATATGGACATAGGTGATATGTCAGAAGTATGTAAATATTGTAAGGCTTTGAAGTTTAAGTCAAGAGAATTTCAAAAACAGAGTTTACCTCACATGCATTTATTGCTTATTTTGCAAAAAAATTATTAACTGCTGATGATGTAGATCGTTTTGTCTGTGCTGAAAATCCAAGCAGAGAAACCTATCCTGAATTATGGCACAAAGTCATTAAACACATATCTCACTGACCTCATTAAAAAGATTCAGCATATTGGGACTCAAAAGATTCCAAATATTGTTTTTACAGAAGTTCAGAAATAAAAGTGAAACTAATGAAATAGCAACAATTCAAAGAAAAAAAAACGGGGGTTGGCGAGCGAAGCCCCCTAATTTCTGATATAATAAAGGTAACCAGAGCTGGACAATATCAAAAAGTCCATGTCAAGTCATCTAGCTGTATCCTTCAAATATTCTAAACATATATATTGTTATCAAAGTAATGTTAAATACTCCAGATCCAGAAAGCCCTGTTGTGAATGAAAATGAAACATGCTCATATATGTCTGAGCATTTCAACTAAAAAAACATCTCCCTGTCTCATTCATTGGTCAGGAGTGCAGACCAGTAACAGCTATAAGATATATAACAGACCATGATAAAGAGTTGGGGCACCGCCCAGTTACCCCCAATAACTGGAATGCAGTAGAATAAAGAAGATCAAGCAATAATCGCAAATAACTTCTTTTCAGACAGTAGTGCCTAAATAAACTGATTTTGAGATGTTCAGACTTCTGGTTTCCTCCGGGCGCTCCGGTTTCCTCCCGCAGTCCAAAGACATGCAGGTTAGGTGGATTGGCGATTCTAAATTGGCCCTAGTGTGTGCTTGGTGTGTGGGTGTATTTGTGTGTGTCCTGTGGTGGGTTGGCACCCTGCCCGGGATTGGTTCCTGCCTTGTGCCCTGTGTTGGCTGGGATTGGCTCCAGCAGACCCCCGTGACCCTGTGTTCGGATTCAGCGGGTTGGAAAATGGCTGGATGGATGGATGGATACTTTCAATACAGAAAAACCTGCCTCACATAGGTATGTTGTTGCAAATGGTAAGAAACATTAAATGTTTTTTTCACTCAACACTGAGTAGGTTCTTAGATTGCTCAAAAATTTTGACATGGGAATGGCAGAGAATTGCATTTTTACAGCTTTCTTCACAAATTCAAAAACTTGTTGTAAAAGTACCCCATGAGACAGCCACCAGGCCTCAGAATTCAGCACATGGCTTTCAAAACTCCGGGCCATCTATACAGATGCCCACACAATGAGACCAGTTAATTAAATTTGCCTACATGAACTCAAATTAAATTTGAAAAATGTCCTGACCTGTTGTCTTACCCTGAATCTTTTTGCAGAATCAAAGCTCCTCAACAAACTTTCCATCTCTAATAAATTTGACTTAGACAATGAGCTGTTCTGCATTAGCTACATGTGTTTTCGTCCAACTGCAACGAAAACCAAAGGCTATTATTTGCCTGTTCCAGTAAATGGTCTGTTGCATTTTCAGTCATGTCAGATATTCATCTACAAACAGTGTTTTCTGGCAAAGCGGAAGTGTCCATTTTATGAGCAATTCCCGAACTGTCTTTGCTCAACAGTAATATCAGATATTCTCCAACTGTGTGAGATTTCTTCACCCGGGCAATGTAATACAATGCTAAAAAAGATGCCTTCAGTGCCCTCTCTTAAACAACTGCGTGCTGTATGAAAGTGCTTGCTTGTTTCACAAGCAGTGCTGCTTTCCTTTAGAAAAAGTCAACATGTTTCCCAACATAAGCTGGATGCTTTTGTTCTAGAAGTCTTTTCAATTTAGACAGTCTTTAGACTTTTGTTTGACAGAATTTCCTGACAAAGAATGCATTCAAAGTAATCAAGTTATTCTTTTTCTTAGCCATCATAAATATGAACTCTATATATGAAGCTTCATACTTTCTAGATTTAGATATTAGCTTTAGAATATGAATCATTTGATGAATTCAAAGCAGAACTACAAGATGGATTTTCTTCAGAATATTTCCTTTTTAAAAAATGGCCCATCATTATGTATGTTTTAGCATTTGACACACTATGCCTAGTTTGCTGTGAACTGTTTTAACGCCACAATGCAATGTGTTTACGTCTATGGTAGCTTTCAACTAGTTTTTGAAAAACACGTTTATTAATAGGTATAATTGGCAAGTGCACTAATGAAATGATGATGATATTATTAAATTACAAGGTGAACTAGACAAATGCTTTATTATTTACAACTTTTTCAAAAATAAAATCACATGATTTTTATTCTCCCCATTTAACTGCGGACCCCCTGACCACTGCATTAGAACACAGCACTAACCCCTGGAGTAGAGGGTAATTACAATCACCAGATCCCTTAACCTGTCCCATAGGCCCACAGCAAAACACATGTTATTCATTGGCTAACAATACATTTCACGTGATGAGACATGTAAAGGTAAAGATTAAAAACTGAAGAAAGTGAGTGAAAGCATTACTAGGAACACATTATCGCTTGAACTTGTGCATATCTGAGGTTCTCCAAAAAGCTGAAAATCAATTGACCTGTGCAGTGTAATTGCCACTAAATAATCCTGAGTTGTTCCATTTGTCTTTTACTGCTATGAATTTAAATGTAACAATGGGAGGCTAGTCTACAATTCAAATGCTTGTTTATGCCTGATACAGTTCCATTTTCACTCATGAGACATTTTTATAGATAGATAGATAGATAGATAGATAGATAGATAGATAGATAGATAGATAGATAGATAGATAGATAGATAGATAGATAGATAATATTTTAGTGAAAACATATTGTTTGGGACTTGGTGAGCATAACAATGGACAGCTTCATTGATGGATTATGTGACACGTATAGCATGACATTTTTATGATTGTTTTTGATATTGTTTGGTGTTGTGCAGCATTGTTTACCATGACCCCCTATTATATCAGAAATGTTGTTATCTCCATTCTGCATGGAAATATGAGAACTATGTGTAATTAATAACATATAAAAAATATAATTTTTTGGGTTAAGTATTCCTTTAAGTGAGCAAATGGAATTTTTTAGTAGTTTGCCCTGGATCATCTTAATTGAGAAAAACTCAAACCAGAAGTGCAAACATGTAATTAAAAAGAAGAAGAAGAGAAAAGGTAATTCTCATTTGAATACCGAGAATAAGGAACTGAAGCCTTCAAGCCCCATTGTCTAACTGGAAAGTTCAGGTTGCACATGCAGACACTCATCCAAAGTTGAACCCAGAACATTGTAGGGCCAATTGGTCCAACTCTGCAGGTGGAAACAGGCTTGAAGCACCTGGCACAAAAACAATTTCACATACTATAAAAAGCAATATTTTTCTAGCTAAGAAATTATATTGCACTTATGATGAAGAATCAGAAAATAACTGTCTAAGAAGACAAAGCTGACATTTCTTATAAACTTTTTATAAGTTAAATTGCTGAAGGGAACTTGTTACTTTTTTGCACAAGATATGCTGGGTTCGTGTCCCATTGGCCCTTAATGCAGGAAACTACACTGCTTTTGTACAGTATTCCTCTTCTAATGCTGGCGCGCATCATGTTGATTGTCTTCCAAAATGTGGAAACCTCACGGTTCTTGCCTAGCACAATGCAAGATTTGGAACTGTGATTAAAAAAAAAAATCATGAGGCAATTGTGTAATCAGACACCCTTGTACTTACTAGTTCTAAACAATAACATCATCAAAGGCAAAGAGATTCAGTAACCATAGGTGTTAAATTTGTCATGCTCTGTGCCCATAAGTTGTGTCAAGTCTTGTGCTGCTTTGACAGTCTAACCTGCTAGTGGTCCAAATGAAGAAAAATGCAAACACTTATTGTAGCTGCATTTATCCAAAAATTCCAAAGGTCAGCAGCTCCAGCTTGTAAATGGGACTCAGAAAAAGCCTGATGCGTCAAAATGATTCCACAGACAAAATATCTTTGTTTTTAAAAGCTTTAGTAAAAATTCAAAATAAAACAGTTTACACAAAAAAGAAAAAACTGATAAAGCAAAAAAAAAAAGAATAAGTTCTTGTTAGGAAAAGTTTAAAATTCTTGTTTCATTTCTAATCATTACAAATCACTTCTAAACATTTCTGAACCATTTAAGAATGTTTCGGAACCATTTTAAAATGGTCAGATAACTGTATGCCAATCCCAATCCTAAACTGAAAATTGGTCTTTTAAGTCCCTGTGCACTGGGACCTGTTCTAAACAACAACTGACTCAGTTAACACACTGTATCTTAGTTATAGCAAGAAAAATCTTTTATTAACTTACAGGGGGTAAAAGGCTATACCATTGTTTATGGCTATTACTAAGCAAACACTAATATGAATTTAACAACTTAAAACATTACTTTCTAAGATTGGCTCTTACACTTATGTGCTGTACTTGTAAAACTCTTTTGGATGGTGAAAGGCCACCATCCAAAATACAACTGATAAACCTATGTAAAGCACAGATTGAAACAAGGAGTTAAAAATTAAAAATATATATATATACTGTAAATCAAGACAAAGGACTACCATTTAGAGGTGATAGTGAGGGATTAACAGTTTTTGGACATGAGTATAATCAGACTTCCTACTGTAAATATGCCTAAGCTGTTTCAATTGCAAGCACATTTGATGGACAGATTCTTCCATTTTCGTCTGCCAGTCTGTGGTTTATTTGTATAGCTTGTCTTCGGTTTGTTTGACAACACCTGTTTATGAATCATTGCTCCCCAGATAAAGAGGCTCATAAAGCAATGCTTAGTGATACTTGATGCTTAGACTTATCACAGACTGAAGAGCCTCCTTTTCAAAATATGAAAGGTTCAATCATTATATGAAATATATAAATCTCCAGTTGAGAGGAAGCATTGAGTGTTCAAAGGGATTTAAAGCACAGGGAAAAAAATACAGAAATTTGATTGAAGTCTTCAGGAGCCCACTATTATTCAGTTTTTAATATTCTAAAACCATTATGTGTATACCACGTTGACAAAATGGGCAGCTAAATGTAAAAGAACAGAAAAATATAAAAGTAAGCTGTAGTCCTTTATAGCCACTGGGGTTAAGTGAATGAAAAATGTTTTTTTCTTGATAAAAGAGAGACATATGATGAGAAAAGCTGCCAAGTCAAGTGAAATGAAAATGCATTTGGGGGGTGTAGCAGACGGCCGAGACACCCCTTCGTTATATGTTCAGCGGGAGCAGCCATGGACTGTGCAATACCTCCTCCTGGATGCTAGATGTCCCCCAAACCGGGTTGTATCAGTTCATTGGTTTCCCGCATGGCTCCATGGGAACTGGAGTTGGGTGCGGCCCTGTTGGGTCCTGCAGGCACTGCCTGGGGGTGCTGCAGAGGGGACTCCTGAGCCCGTATGGGGAGCGTATTCGGCACACCTGGAAGTGCAGCCGGAACTTGGCAGTCAGCACCTGGAGCACTTCCGGGTGGACTATAACAGGGCCCAGCAACCACCACTCAATGGCCAGAGTCAGGAGGAGGAGGACAAAGCTTGATAGAGGAGTGGTGGTGGTGGTGGTGGAAGAAAGGAATTGTGTGATGGTATTTTTGGTGTGTTGGGACTGTGTTGTGGGGCATGTCTTCCCCGTGAGCCCCACAGGTGAACAAAAATAAAACTTTCTGTGGTTTTTATACGTGCCTCCAGTGTGAGTCTGTTTTGGGTTAGGTGCCTATATAGCGCCTTTTTACAGGGGATTGTAGGCATCGTCAATACTTTTTTTTAAAGGATGATATTATGCTTTGACATGTGACCCTGAAATGGATTACACATGCTTAGATGAATGCATTAACTGTTAAGATCATTTGCATCCTTTGGAAAAAAGCATAACTCAAGTGTTACTCTAAATTTAAAGTTATGATTTTTAGGATCACACCGTACTTTATTTTTGATTTGTTTGGCCATATTTGTTTTATTGGTGGAGCTGTTTGACATTATACTATGTCCTGGCCCAATGCCCAATCCTAGTGTGGTTGCAGCCTTGTTTCCAAAGCTACTTGGACAGGAGAGGGCTCTCAGTGATACTGAACTGGAACAGGCCACATTTCAAATGGATATTTAAGGGTATCATCAGGCAAAATGGCACAGAGTGCTTAAATGTAAAAAAAATCAAAAAACTGTAAATTATACTTACAGGGGGAGAATTAATGACAAATAGTGCATCTACATTGTTCTAGAATAAGCTAGACAAGTTACTTTAACTTTAAGGGTTGTGTGCCCCAAGCTGTCAGTGAAACAATACTGACCTAAGACATTACAGCAGAATGCAGGTTCTCCCTGAATTGAATTAAATTAAATTAAAAGTTAGCATTGCAACCCTAAACAGGACAAACAGATGGAAAATGAATGAATAAATGAAATTAATTTAAATGAAGTGAAATGAAATTAACTGCAAGAGTGACCCATAACTTGTATATTCCTTAAGGCAAGTCAGCTTGAGTTGCCGCATTGTAAACTAAAATCTTTCTAAAGCATTTAATAACCATGAGAGTTTAAAAAAACCTGCTATTCTGAACATATTTAAACGATTCTTATAGTGCACATGTTCACACATTTTCTACCTTCTTATGCCACTCTTTTAAAGAGACTTATGGTAGCTCTGGCACACAAGAAAGGATTGTATTCTAAATGAGACAGTAACATGCATAAATCTTTACAATGAAATGTAATTTGGCACACTCATCTGGCAACAGAAGGCTGCCATGTAAGTGGAGGTCTATCTAGGAGAGGAACAAAATCCAGAAACTGCTGAGAATGAGCGCCCTTGTCCAGACGTGAACTGAAGTGTTAATGCTTACATTTTAAGTGCTCGTTCAATAAGTAAAAATATTTTAGTTGCATAATAAAGGTATTTTAAAAAGTGCACAATATCAAATGTATTTACAGTGCACATAATAAGTGTTCACCTCTTTAAAAGTTTTCACATTTTTTTATTATACAAACTTGAATCACAGTGGAATAATTTGGCTTTTTTTGCACTGATCAACAGAGAAAAATCTCAGAAAATGTCAAAGTGAAAACAGATGTCTGCCAAGCGGTCTAAATTAATTAGAAAACACAAAGTAGTTGATTGTGTAAGTATTCACTCCCTTTAATATTACACAGCTAAATCACCACTGGTGCAGCCAAATTAGTTTTAGAAGTCACAGAGTTAGTTAAGTAAGGATCACTTGTCTGTAGTCAAGTTTCAGGTGAGTGCCGTATAAGTACACCTGGATGTGGAAGGTCCGACTTGTGGTGAGTCAATATCATGGCCTAACCTGCACAACGAACATTCCAATCAGCTCTGAGAAAAATCGATTGAAATTGCTTGTGTCAGGTGATGGATACAAGAAAATATGCAAGTCACTGAATACCTTTTGGAGTTCAGTCATTAAGAAATGGACAGAATGAAAGATTAAAAAGCAAAAATTACAGAGATCAGAGAGATTATGCATACAACAATTGTTACTCAGGTGCTTTACCAGTTGCAGCTTTATAGGAGAGTGGCAAAGATAAAGCCACTGTGAAAAAACACATACAGGTGCTGGTCATAAAATTAGAATATCATGACAAAGTTGATTTATTTCAGTGATTCCATTCAAAAAGTGAAACTTGTATATTAGATTCATTCATTACACACAGACTGATGTATTTCAAATGTTTATTTCTTTTAATTTTGATGATTATAACTGACAACTAATGAAAGTCCCAAATTCAGTATCTCGGAAAATTAGAATATTGTGAAAAGGTTCAATATTGAAGACACCTGGTGCCACACTCTAATCAGCTAATTAACTCAAAACACCTGCAAAAGCCTTTAAATGGTCTCTCAGTCTAGTTCTGTAGGCTACACAATCATGGGGAAGACTGCTGACTTGACAGTTGTCCAAAAGACGACCATTGACACCTTGCACAAGGAGGGCAAGACACAAAAGGTCATTGCTAAAGAGGCTGGCTGTTCACAGAGCTCTGTGTCCAAGCACATTAATAGAGAGGCGAAGAGAAGGACAAGATGTTGTAGAAAAAAGTGTACAAGCAATAGGGATAACCGCACCCTGGAGAGGATTGTGAAACAAAACCCATTCAAAAATGTGGGGGAGATTCACAAAGAGTGGACTGCAGCTGGAGTCAATGCTTCAAGAACCACCACACACAGATGTATGCAAGACCTGGGTTTCAGCTGTCGCATTCTTTGTGTCAAGCCACTCTTGAACAAGAGACAGCGTCAGAAGCGTCTCGCTTGGGCTAAAGACAAAAAGGGCTGGACTGCTGCTTTCTGATGAAAGTAAATTTTGCATTTCCTTTGCAAATCAAGGTCCCAGAGTCTGGAGGAAGAGAGGAGAGGCACAGAATCCACGTTGCGTGAGGTCCAGTGTAAAGTTTCCACAGTCAGTGATGGTTTGTGGTGCCATGTCATCTGCTGGTGTTAGTTCATTGTGTTTTCTGAGGTCCAAGGTCAACGCAGCCGTCTACCAGGAAGTTTTAGAGCACTTCATGCTTCCTGCTGCTGACGAACTTTCTGGAGATGCAGATTTCATTTTCCAACAGGACCTGGCACCTGCACACAGTGCCAAAGCTACCAGTACCTGGTTTAAGGACCATGGTATCCCTGTTCTTGATTGGCCAGCAAACTCGCCTGACCTTAACCCCATAGAAAATCTATGGGGTATTGTGAAGAGGAAGATGCAATACGCCAGACCCAACAATTCAGAAGAGCTGAAGGCCACTATCAGAGCAACATGGGCTCTCATAACACCTGAGCAGTGCCAAAGACTGATCGACTCCATACCACGCCGCATTGCTGCAGTAATCCAGGCCAAAGGAGCCCCAACTAAATATTGAGTGCTGTACATGCTCATACTTTTCATGTTCATACCTTTCAGTTGGCCAACATTTCTAAAAATCCTTTTTTTGCATTGGTCTTAATTGATATTCTAATTTTCCGAGATACTGAATTTGGGACTCTCATTAGTTGTCAGTTATAATCATCAACATTAAAAGAAATAAAGATTTGAAATACATCAGTCTGTGTGTAATGAATGAATCTAATATACAAGTTTCACTTTTTGAATGGAATTACTGAAATAAATCAATTTTGTCATGATATTCTAATATTCAAATTTTTGCGAAACATGTAAAACACAGTGTTACAATGATTTCATGGCAATCATCTTTTTGTCAAACTCAAAAAATGTGAATTTCAAAAAGGGTTGGCTATAGGTAAGTCTAAATTATCAGTCATTATTGTCTGGAATGCCCCCGAAGTCTCAAAGAAGTTTGAATGCTTGTAGGCTTCGCTAACTATTATCACCTTTTTTTTAAAAAAAAAATGTTTGTAGTCAGAGTCTTTGATAGTTTCCCTCCACTTTTGGGTTTTGTTTATATCACTTTTGTTTTGAGGCATTATCATAACTCTCCAGATCTTATAATCTTGTAGTATGAAGGTAATTCATGCTTCAATTTTATGACCAGCACCTGTACATGATGTCTCAGCTAGAATTTGCTAGAGGGCATATGAGAGACTCTGAAATCAGTGGAAAGAAGTCTGATGAGACTATGATTAGACTAAGTCATTAGATTAAACATCATGTTTGGCATAAGCTAAACACTGCACATTATCAAAAAGACATCATCCTCACTACCATGTAAAGTTATGGCAGCACCAGACTGTGGGGATACTTCACTGCAGTAGTCACTGTGAAGCTTCTGAAGATAGAGGGTAAATGAATGCAGAAAAAAGCAGAGAAATCCTGGCTGAAAACCTGATGCAGTCTGCAAGAAACCTACACCTTGGGAGGAGATTTGTTTAACAGCAAGACAACAAACTCAAGCATAAAGCCATAGCTACACAGGCATCATTTAAAAACAGCAATGTTACAGTCCTGGCACAATCACGCCAGAGTCCAGATGTCAATGCAATTGAGAATTTCTGGCTGGACTTGAAAAAAGGCTGATCACTCACAGTCCCCATGCAACCTGACTGATCTTGAGCAGTTTTGCAAAGAAGGAGAATGTGGAAAAATAGCAGTGTCTAGATATGCAAAGCTGATAGGTAGGTGCATCTACTGACCTGAAGTGGGTGAATACTTAGGCAACTGATTATTTTGTGTTTTATATTTGTAATTCTTTTATATCACTTTGCAGATATATGTTTTACATTGACATTACAGTCTTTTAATGATGATCAGTTTAAAAAAAGCTAAGTTAAATCAAATATTGTATTGTATTGTATTATATAATAATGAATTATGAAAATTTCCATAAAATAAAGACTGATGTATAAAGCATAAAATTTGTAAAAAAATATTACAAACACCAGCACAGTGAAGCAGCTCCATGTTCATTCTGCTAACTGATTCACCTCCTGCTGGACACACATACATCATGCTGTGTGTAATCTTAACTTTCTAAATGTCTCCTTTTATCTTCACATTGACATAACAGCAAGACTTTATTCAATTCCAACAGCAATTAGGAATGCAGTATGTGGTGAGTATGGGGCTAAAGGTCTCCATTTCAGTGTTTTGATATTCTTGGATGGCAATTTTATTGGCAAAATAAATAAATAGTGACCAAGATGTAGTATTCCCAGAACTAAATATTAAAATTAAATACTAAAGTCCAAATTGTCAACAAAGGGAAAAATCAAGAGAAACAAAAGAAGAACAGGACTACCCTATCAGTACTCAGTACCCGATCATTGACCACTCTGTCACACCCTAATGACAGCCTTGAACAGCTGGGGAGGATATATAAGCTGAAGATGCCTGGAGACATTGAAGACTGAAACATAACCCAAAACGCAAACCCCAGACAAAGGAAGATTAAAGAGGAGCATGGAGAAGACAGTCACAGGATATCCATCCTTGGATTAACTGCACCATAAATTGCCATTTAACAAAATTAGGTATGGTAGACCATTAATTCTCACCACTGACAGTTGGACAAGAGTGAGATTGAACAGAAGAACTTTCCAGAAAGGAAAATAAGGACGATCAGATGATTTAGAGTGAAAGGCTAGACCTGACTTGGAGGCAGTGCAGATAGAATAACCTCTTCTCGGTGGGAGATAAACAGGGCAAATCTAATAGTAGGTTTAACTAAGGTTGAAAAGGGATATTGATACAAAGAGCAGCTGAGAGAAAATTGGAAATAGGAAGCATAGGAAACCTTTATTGTTATTGCCATTGTACCAGTACAATAAAATTGTAAAAGCTACATCTGTAAACAGTGCAAACACAAAAAATGCCAAACACATAATATAAAAAGCACACATCTTATAACAAATAATACATACATAAATTGATAAGGGACACAAATTATTATCAACTAAAGTAAAAGTTATAAAAGTTCTATGAATTTTTTAAATTTAAAATTCTGATGCCCCAAGGATAACAACTATCTGCAAATCTCTTTGTTCTAATTTTAATGCTCTTGTACTGCCTACCAGGGGGCAGAAGTGTAAACAATGAATGGCCAGGATGGGAAGTGTCTTTAATGATTTTCCTGGCTCTGCAGAGGCACTGGAGATATGTATCTTCAATGGAGGGCAGCCAATGAATTTCTCTGCTGTAGAAGGTCAACAGTAGCTTCTCCTTCATTTCCAAAGTCTCAGAAAATGCAATCACTGCTAGATTGTTTGCTGTCCAGGTTAGGTCCTCAGAAATGTAAGTTCCCTGGAATTTAAAGGAGATGATCCTCTCCACAATGTCCCCGCCAATGTAGAGTGGGTCTGGCTCTGCTCTGTGTTTCCTGAAGTCAATGATGATCTCTTTAGTTTTGTGCTGAGTGAGAGATTGTTGTTGGAGCACCACACTGACAACTTCTGTACCTTGTCCCTGTATGCTGACTTATCATCACTGGTTATGAGACATACCACTGTGGAGTCATCAGTGAACTTGCTGATAGTGTTGCTGGAATAACTAGAAGTCCAGTCATAAGTGTACAGGGCATCGAGAAGTGGGATCAGTACACAGCCCTGAGGGGAGCCAGTGCTAAGTGTGAGGGTGGAGGAGTTGTAGGGGCCAGTTCTAACAGTTTGTGGGTGGCCAGTGAGGAAATCCTTTTTCCAAGCACGGAATGAGCGGGAAATGTTCAGGTTATGGAACTTATCGATTAGTATACTGGTGATGAATGTATTAAACGCTGAGCTATAATCGACGAATAGCATCCTTACATAGGTCCCTGAGTGTTCCAGATGGCTCATCACTGGAGCGCTGTATTGATGGCGTCTTCCATGCATTTGTTTGATCTATAAGCAAACCGGTGAGGATCGAAGGTGGGAGGAAGGCTGGTTTTAATGTGGTGAGCAATAAGCCTTTCAAAACATTTCATGACTGTTGACATCAATACAATCAGTCTGTAGTCATTAAGGTTATTGATGACTGACTTTATAGAGACAGGGATGATAATAGCCAATATAAGATGAGGGGAATGGTGGCCTGCATCAGTGACATTAAATATCTTAGTAAGGACTCCTGCCAACTGGTCACCACAAGCTTTACGTATCATGACAAGTATGCCATCTGGTCCAGCAGCTTTCCTTGGATTCACTGACTTGAGCTCCCCTCTCATTTGAGGTTCCTGAGAAGTAGGCATGTCATAGCTGGCAGTCCACGGAGGCAGAGTGTCTGTGTGAGACCACTTTGCCTATAAGGGAGCAAAGACAAGATTTAGTTTCTTTCCGTTTGAGGCATTAGCACAGATCAGCAGATGTATACTGCTTTTGTAGATGGTGATTTGTAATCCCTGCCACACCTACCATGGGTTATTGTCTGTCAGATGGTCCTCTACCTTGCTGTTGTAGGCCTTCTTGACAGTTTTGATGCCTCAAATTTGCTCTTGCTGCACTGTACTGGGCCTTATCCCCTGACCTGAAGGCAGTGTCTGAGGTTCTCAATAGAGACTGAACCTCACTGGTCATCCATGGTTTTTGGTTGGAGTAGACCTGTATGTGTTTATCCACTGTAACCATATCAATACAGAGCTTAATATAGCCTAGTACAGCTTCTGTGTGCTCCTCTAAGACAAATTGTTAAAATATGGACCATTCTGTGTATGCAAAACAGTCCTGCAGCTGAAAGAGGGCTCCCTCAGTCCAGGTTTTGATCGTTTTTATGGTTGACTTGATTGTCGTCTGGAGGGGAGTATATACTGGGATGAGGAACAGTGAGAGTCAGACAAGCTCTGATGTGGGAGAGGAAGGTCATTGTAAGCATGCTTTAGGTTGGAATAAACAAGGTCCAGCGTGTTCTTCCTCCTGGTGGAACACTGTACGCATTGCAAAAATCTGGGGATGCTTGATTAAAATCACCGTCCACAAAGTGTACACTGTCAAGATAAGCTTACTGATGTTTGTTGATCATATCGGGTAGAAAGGTGTGAGCTGAACTAATGTTAGTGTTAGGAGGGATATAAACAGCAGTAATGATCACTACAGTCAGCTCTCTTGGTATATAGAATGGTCCGCATAAAACTGTTATTGCTTCCAAATCAGGAGAAAAGTGTGTGTATAATAGTAGACCAAAATAGAGAAACTGGTGGACATTTCCAAAAAATATGTAACAATGTGATTGGAACGTTAACCTGATAGAGATTGCAGCTTAAATTTGAAACCAGACTAATGGTAAAGCCACAGTAAAAGGGATGAATGAAATTGAAAATGTTTTTAGAAACCACTTCCCAGGAAAGAATGGTTGCAGAGTGGCATTCATGATACCAGATAGTATGACTGGGTAAGGGTCTGTAAGATGCCTTTCCCAAAAATGTAGGCACTTCTGCCACCGGCTTTTGTTACGGCAGTCATCCTCTTTGAATAGCTTGCTGACAAAATGAGAGAACAGGTGCTAGATGTTATTTGCAGTAGACTAGGAGATGTGTGTGGTATTCTAGTCAGAAACTAAAACAAACAGGTTTCTAAAAAAGGCAGTGGATTGCTATCAAAAAACCAGAGGGCTTAACCGTCATTGTAATCAAACAAAAATTCACAGGAGTCATTAGCAAAAAAACAAAATTTCAATCACAGCCACCAAATATAAGACTGAGAATCAAAGTAAAACATGGAAAGCTTTGAGTCATTACCAGAAAATCAGAACCCAAAGCATTAAACAACATGATTCTATTATGAACTTGGGGTTCCTCAGCACACATAGAATATTAAAATATCTCTCAAAATGGCCACTAGCAGGGGAAAAGACAGTCAAAACCCTGACTTTGCACACAGACAAATACAGGATCTTAATAAAATTAAAAAGGCTTATTTTATAAAAATGCTCTGTAATTACAAGACAATGCAATGTTGAAGTCAAAAAAGTTCAAAAAAGAGATCTTAATATCTTTTTGGTTAATCCTAGACACCAATGAGATCAGAATAAATAAAAATTGAAACATTTTCTTTGGTCTCATGGTTCTCAGATTTTTCTCCTGAGAAAAAATCCCCCGGTTGTCCCCTTTTGAGTTTCAGCTGAGATCTCAGCAAAGTCACACAATGGCCTCAGATTTTCCAAGTACATTTCCAAGACAATTTGTAAGTATTTGCACTGTGTGCTCATTAATACTTGGGGAAATGTATGGGCAGTTGTTTGTGGTAATAAAACACTTTACTATGATTAGAAAACTGTAGTCCTTCCCTATGTAGAATACAGTACTGTTATTTGCTCTAATTTATATTGCTGTGCTCCAATTAGCTCATACTTAGTCTAGAAGAAAAGGCAGTTAGCATACAGTATCATAGTGGGTAAGACTTTGGACGTCAAACTTTGAGGTTGTGGATTCAAATCCCACTACTGACACTACTGTTTCACCATGAGAAAGTCACTTCAATTGTTTGTGCTCCAATTGGAAAAACAAAACAAATGTAACTGACTATATCTCAAATGTTGTAAGTCACCTTGAATAAAGACATCAAGTCTTACTCTGACACAAGTCCAATAATAAGTAAAACATATGAAGTCTTGAAAGAAATTAAAACAAGACCAGAAAGAGATCTCACAAAATATGCCATGCTTTTCAAACCAAATTCTCAATTTTGATTCCTTTTACCTTAGTTGTATTTCATGTTTCCTTTTTTCTAAAGCTATTTCTCCCAAGGAATTTTAGGTGAAACATCTGTGCCAATGCCGAATCTTAAACATAAATGAGAATCTCTTTTAAGTCTCATCAAATCCATCAAATCTCATTAAGCCATCAAATTTCAACTTCTGAGCAGTAAAATTTTCTATGGGAACAAAGAACCTCTATACATCAACATACAAAAAACATACAAAAAAATGACAACATACAAACAAATATAACAACATACAAAAAAAAAAAGCCCAAAAGAGCAAAAAGAAGTACAAAGGAGTTGTGTAAAAGGCAGTCCTAAGCAAACAAAGTCCTAATTTGCAGTCCAGTAAACAGAATCCTTGGAACAAATCGAAAAATTATCAAACAAACAGACAATGCAACCCGAAAAAGTAATACTAACAAATAACTCCAGCAGAGTGTCCTTCAGTTTAAGTAGCCTGAAGGAGGGCTCAGAAAATGTGACATCACGTTAGCCCAACCCCTCATGCTACACACACAACAAACAAAGAACATAACTACATTGAAGGTGACAATACATAATTACAACATCAAATACACTCAACACAAAAAAACACAGACATAAAAAATAATAAGACAAACTTAACAAATACCATAATTTCAACCCAACACATAACAACTTTAGTCCTTTGAAAGGCATACAAGAAAGAGGCAGAGGGGACACACTGCTAGATTTAGTAGTAAACAACAAGAAAGGATTAATAGGAAGGGTAGAATAGCTGTAGATTGGGTGCAAGTTGTAAGACCATTAGTGTAACAAGTCTGGCATGAACAACCAATCTCTCATGTGTCAGGTTGTAACGCTTAATTACAGGTTTTTTCTTGCTCCGGAGAAACCCTGGTATTAGGGATGTTACATTAGTTCAATATGTAATGAGGTGGAAATTAAGGAAGAATTGCATTTACAAAGCGAGGGACTATTTTAATAATTTTAATAATCGTTTTATTAATAGCTTATCTGGTGCAGAATATCAATGGAATAGTGTTCCAAGAGGACAGGAACCCCTTAAAGGATTACTCCACCAAAAATGTATATTTTTTTAGATGTTACCATCCCATGTAGCTTATACTGATGGCTGAGAACAAATTTTTAATCTCATATTTTCATGCAGAACGAAATTAAAAATTAGTCTTAACCAAAAGTGAGACAGCTTTGACCTTAATTTCAAATTTTCCCAGGGGTTATTGCCATGCAGTCTGTTGTCACGTTAGTAATTATAAGTATAAGGATTAAAAGAAAAAATTAGACATAGCTTGCTTTCTTTCTTTCCCTCCCTAGTCCCCCCACCCCGACATTCTGCTTCAAAATTTATAGATACTTTGAATAAGTCGAGTGTAATTTTGGAAAACCATTTAGATCAATTAACATCAAATGTAAACATGGAAAACAATTTAGATCGGCTAGCATCACCTTATAATATGATCTTGAGAGATGCTCTGGACACAGTGGCTCGCCTTAAAACAAATATGATCAAAGCACATAGAAACTCTCCCTGGTTTAATAAAACACTCGAGCTCTTAAATTAGAGAGTCGAAAACTGGAGTGCAAATGGAGAACAACAAAGCTGCATGTCTTTCAAATTGCATTGACAGATAGTATTAAAAAATATAAAAAAGCTCTTTTTAAAGCTTGTTCAGATTATTATTCTAAAATAATAGCAATAATAAAAATCCTCATGTACTGTTTAGAACAGTCGCTAAATTAACAAATGGGAAATCAGATCTACAGTGCAAAATACCAACAGATATTAGCAGTATAGACTTTATGATTTTCTTTAACGAGAAAATTAAAAATATAAGATCCCAGATCTCAGCAGTGCAAACCACATACTAGCTTCGCAGACCCTGTCTCACATTGAATTTTGAACTCTTTTGAAATTTTAATCCTGTAACAGAGTAGGAAGTCTTGACTTTAATTTGTAAAATGAAACCTACTACTCATTTCCTAGATATGGTGCCAACAAAACTAGTAATAAGTGCAATGGATGTTTTTACAGTGCCTATTCTTAACATTATTAATAGTTCATCATTGCATGGCACAGTACCTGATGCACTAAAAGTGTCAGTCATCAAACCATTGCTTAAAAAGTCAGACCTAGGCCCACATATACTTAATAATTATAGACCCATTTCAAATATACCCTTTCTCTCAAAAATACTTGAAAAAGTAGTCGCTAATCAGCTTCAGTCACACCTTATGCATCACAATCTACTTGAGAAATTCATGTCTGGTTTTCGCACTAGTTATAGTACAGAAATAGCACTAATTTGTGTTGTAAGCGACATTCTGATATCCTCTGATGAAGGATAACTATGTTGTTAGACTTAAGCACAGCGTTTGACAGCAATGATCATTCTATTTTACTGCACAGGCTGGAAAATGATGTTGGGCTTACAGGCACTGTCCTCGCCTGGTTTAGTTCTTATTTATCAAATCGATTCCAATACCTACACAAATGTGCTGGCAGTACTCCATTTTTTTTCTTCTCCATAGCCCTAATATCCTTCCGTAGGGTTTGATTAATTTAACTGTGTCAGTTTTATTTTGTTTTTTGCGTTTTGCCCTTTGAAGCCACTGTAAGAGGGCTAAGTATGAAGTATGATCACTGTCAAAAATAATTCATTTTTCCACCTTTGAGGCACATGCGTAGTAACAAAAATCAATTGTTTCTTCTTTGATAGAGATGTCTTGTGCGTCCAGTGACATATTTTTTACAGTTTCTTCATGCTTAAGAATTATACTCATAATTTTCAGAAGCAAGCGTAATTTTCAGAAGCACAAACGTAATTGACACGTGTGAAATGTAAATTTGACTTAAATTATTATGAGTTATTTTTGACAGCGATCTTACTCCATGCTGAGGTGTATTAAAAAGAGAGAGAGAGAGACCATTTCATCTAAATGTCGGGGAAAGTAACTTATGCATCAAACGATTGCTGAATCAAAAATCTGTCAAAGACAACATCCGCCCTTCACATTGTTGATTTTTAGTAAGCTTTCTAAGACTATATTCAGACTTTAATGTCTATTTTATGCTTTAATTAGTACCCAGTTGCTTTTACATTCTATACTTTATATCTAGAGTGAATAAAGTAATAAAGTAAATAATTGGGCACTGGGTGCAGGGGGAGATTGTCATTTGCTTATCCCTGCAGGGTTATCAAGGCTGAGAGGTTGTACCTCAATATTATTGCAAACAACACAGCAAACAAAACAAAAAAATGTGCATTTTTTTGGTGTACTGTAGTATACTTTTAATCTTCCTCTGAACAAAATGTAAAAATATACTCATAAACAGTTAAAGTATACTGATCTTGTAAGTTGCCTTTGATAAAGATATTAGTAAAATGGAAACACCTAATAGGGTTGATTATAATAGAACAGTCACATTCTGGATTACCAGAATAATCAGAGACCAAATTACACTCTGACCCTAATAATGTAACACAATTAAAAGCAGGGAGGTCCTGAAGCCCATGTGAAAATCTAACATGACATAAGTTGTAGTAGTAGTCGTAGTAGCACTGTCATGTATACAGAGTACGGTGAAATTCTTACTTGCATCTGTGACAAGTGTGCAACACTTTGCCACAGAAGAATGTATTAAAATAAATAACTTTATTTTATTTAATTTAAAACAGAGATCAACTTACATAATGAACTCCTTTCCTTGGAGATCAGTGATATTACATACTCTGTATCAAACACACATACACATCCATTCCAATAGTATATTAATGTTCCATTATCATTTCATCCAGAAATTATGCCTGGTGAGTGTAAAGCTGCATAATAATTCTGAAATAGCCTATCTCAATCCGAGTGATTTGCCGTGTGGTGGGTGCGGCAATGTGCTGTAATCATCGCATGCTCCCAACCAACCTATTTATTTCACAATACTTTATAGTTTTTGATCTATCAGTGATTTTCATTTTGAGAATAAGACCAGAAATGTCTGTCTTATATATTTGATTTGATAAAATCTTATTTGCCTTCTCTCCAGGTTCATAATGTGCATGAAGTGATTTAAAAAAACAGGAGATTTTAGGAGATAAAAGGACAGACTAAGTGTGGTTGAGCATTATTTCTTGTAGCATAGGCTGAAATCTGGGAAACACTTGGAAATCCTAAATCAAATTCTCAATTTCAAAGAAACCACAAAGTTCGTGTAATGTGTAAAACTGAATGAATTTAACAGAGTTTACATTAGGATTTTTATCAAATTAATGTTGCAGTAATGTCTATTCGTGGTTTATTGTATCACTTGTTAGCCATCATCAACAGGATGAAGAGTCAGTCACACGTCTCACAATTTTTTCATTCATGGAGCAGATGAGCTCTACTTGCATCAACATCTATGTGTCTATCTTTCTGTCTCTTCATCCCTCAGTTATGCTGTGCAAGTGTCACCTTAGAACTTAGCCAGCTGTGGCTTAGGTATGCCTGTTGCCTGCTGGTCTCCAGCTGACCTTAACTACAGCTTATCTTAACCTGAAGCTCTCAAAAGAAACTGTTGGCTGCAAGACTTAGTTTGCTTATCAGAACTCACGTTGTGCTTTTCATACAGCAACGGATTCTTTCTCAATAATAAATATGCATTGAATACTGTCTGGGCAGTCATGTTGTGCAGTTGATGATAAGCTTTTTATGTAGGTAATTACATTTAAGGAACCACACAGAGTGTTGCGGAAAAAAAAATTAGAAAGTCATTAATGAAGAGCTACACAGTTTTCTTTCTTAGGGTCTTTCTTATTGCTTTCTTTTCTCTTTTATTTCTCCCAGAGAGGACATGTACCTTGATGAGCGTCTTGCATTTTAAAAGGTTTGCACTTGTGCTTACCATGTTCTTTTCACTGCAGACTAACAAAAGAAGAAAACAAAACTGCATAAACCCATTAAAAGGGAGCAGAAGAGAATTGCACAAGGAGGTTACAGTTGTAATAGCTCAGAGGTGACTCACATTTTTATTTGATGAAAAAGTAAAGGCAATAATCCCAGTCAAGTCATATTTTTTAAACACTTGTAACAGTTTGTTCCATCTCTAGAGAACAAATGAAAAAATTGGTGCTTGTGCTTGCAATGTAATTGGCAGATGAAAGTGTCAGAGATGGTTTGGAGCAACGATTGCTGGTTGTATTATTTATTTTCAAAAAGCCAAAGAAATGTAGCCAGTAAAATTATCAATCAATCTGGCAACTTTATTGCTCTTGTTCAAATTTTAAATTTTTCCACTTCAAAGCTTATAAATCTGATTAGCAACCGAATGGCTTCTAAAACCCATTGTAAGAAATGTTTGAAAGAACAGTCATTGCACTAGAAATGGATTGTCATGCAAGTATGTCATCAACCCCAATCCAAAATAAAAAACTACAATAATACTACCTCCTGGGCCAATATTTTGTATCATTAAAAATTAGCATTACCTCAATCTATACCATTTAACAATAAAAGAAAACAATACAATTCTTAATTTGCTTTACCTAAAGAAAATGTCTTTATCAGAACGTGAACATCTGACTTACTTCTTCACAACTTTGTACTTATTCTGAATACCATATGGCTTTTCAGATTTTAAAGATCAATGCACAGTAATGTGGCTGAGGGTGCAAACACTTCATTAGAATGTAATCTCACCAGACTCCTTGTCCCTTGTGAAAGCAGTATGAGCTGAAGATTGCACTTTTGCTGTCTTAGCATTACTTATTGCTCCACGATTCCTGCAATTACAGTACATGAGTTTTTTTGTTGTTGGGACCCAATCTTCATGTTGTTTTCTCTCTGCTGGCAAGGAGGAAAAGGAAGACATAGAGTTGGGAAGGAGAGGACAATTTTGACAATAATAGGCCATTTAGTCCAACAAGTTTGCCAATCCTTTTCACCAAGATTCTCCAAAATAACATTGAGTCAAAATTTGAAGTCCTTAAAGTCCTACTTGGTACCTTATTCAACGTGTCTGTGAAAGACTTTTCAACACTTTTCAAAACTTATCCTTAATAAGATTCCAACTGCATTCCTATGTTCTTGTTGAAGAGTGTACTTTAAAGTAACAATTGTAATAATTACCTTTATATTTTTAAAAACTTTCAGCTTTAATTTGTTTAATCTCTCCTCATAACTCATACCACTCAGTCTAGGAATCATGGTCTTGTAATATGAAGACCAAAACTGTACACGACATGCCAGGTAAGGCCCCACTAATGAGTAACTATATATAGAGATATAATAATATACTTTGGTGTAAAGCCCTGAAAAGTATAGGTAGGTCTAGGGGGACATAAACTTTATTGTCATTTTTCTCTCTCATTTTGAATTCTATTTACTTATTCCATCTAGTTACCATATACTGTAGAAACCCCAGGGTTCAGACCTGAAAGGGACACGCTTCTAGCCACAAACTCCTTAAGGGGGTGGAATACCTGAGAAGCCCACTTTAAAGTAGCACTGTGAGCAGCATGGAATGCAAACACAGCACTTAAAGAGCATATTGCTCGGGTATCCCAGCCATAAAATCTTGTTGGCCTGAATGCATGGCTGCCAGTGAGTCTCAGGTTTGGACCCTGGCTTTGGTTCAGCTCATGTAGTGAAAGAGTACTGTGGGTTGCCTCTGACTGCAGGTGAGTGGAGTGAGGCAAAGCAGTTAGCAGCATGTGTCACCACTGAAGCTTGACAATACCTGTATAAAAAAAAAGAGCTTCTTAAAATATTTTATTTAAAAATGAAACAATAGATGTAACTTTTTTTAATGGAAATACAGGTATGAATACAGAATAAAAATGAGACATTAGATGTAACTTTTTTTTTTAAAGAAATACAAGCACCCTTCTAATTTTTATTTGTTCAGGTCCCAATGCCCAATCTTTAAGTTTGTCTTCAATTTTATTTTGATCCTGAAAAATTTTTGGCAACATTAAAGGTGCAATTCTGAATGCTTTTGTCGCATCATTTTTCTTTATTCTGGAATCAACTTTTTCCGGGATTGTTAATTTTGCTTCCAAAGTAAACTGACACCATTTGTCACTTTTTTTTTTTGTTCATTGCAAAGAAAACTCTGAGGCGCGATATGAAACTCGGACATTAGAGTCAGCACACGACACAACTACTCACATGAACTCTCGGTGGAGCACTGACTCAAAATTCGACTATGTGTATGATGTCCCTCAACACTCAGGCCAAGCCTCACCAAGACTGCCCAAGACCAGAAATTTCATAACAGACTCTTTAGGTCTAACAGGACAAAGGTAGCCTGTTGCAGGTTTCCCGAGACTCTGCGAAAGTGTAGGTGCACCATTAAGTATTTTTTGCATTACATTATTATCTTCAGTGCCCGTTTTTGCTCAAAATTTACATTTTAATGAATGAAATGAGGGCGGCACGGTGGCGCAGTGGTAGCGCTGCTGCCTCGCAGTTAGGAGACCTGGGTTCGCTTCCCGGGTCCGCCCTGCGTGGAGTTTGCATGTTCTCCCCGTGTCTGCGTGGGTTTCCTCCGGGCGCTCCGGTTTCCTCCCACAGTCCAAAGACATGCAGGTTAGGTGGATTGGTGATTCTAAATTGGCCCTAGTGTGTGCTTGGTGTGTGGGTGTGTTTGTGTGTGTCCTGCGGTGGGTTGGCACCCTGCCTGGGATTGGTTCCCTGCCTTGTGCCCTGTGTTGGCTGGGATTGGCTCCAGCAGACCCCCGTGACCCTGTGTTCGGATTCAGCGGGTTGGAAAATGGATGGATGGATGGATGAATGAAATGAAAACTGTTTAACATGATGTTGTATGAACGTTTGTCCAGGCCAACAAAAAGTATTTGTTATTCTGAAAATTTCATTACTTCGGTATTCACTATAACAGGACTTGTATATAGATTGGGGAAAGCAGTGTGGCGGACCGCTGGGGATCCTGCCCAGCCGGGACACCTGGAAGGACCGGGAGGGGGATAATACCTCCCCTGGGACACGATTATGGAACCCTGGATGGCAGAACTTCCGACACACATGGAAGTGCTGCCAGAAGGAATTCCGTTGACACCCCGAGTGCTTCCAGGTGTTCATGCAGCACTTCCGCCACACCAGATCATCACAGGGCACCTGGAGCACATCTGGGTTATTATAAAAAGGGCCACCTCCCTCCAGTACATGAGCCAGAGTCAGGAGGAAGAAGACAGTGCTTGAGAGGAGAAGAGTAAAGTACTGAGAGACTGAAAGAAAGAAGGGACTGAGGTTGGCTGATTTAAGCATTGTGGTACTGTATATTATATAGAAGGCAATAAACGTGTGTGTTTTTGGGACATTCGGTGTCTGTCTGTCTGTGTCCACGGGCTGTCTTACAACAATGGCATCCCAAATGGGACCCTCTACCTGCTAAAAGGTGGGGACCCTCATAAAAATTTTGTGGAGACAGCCCCGCACATCAGACGAATGCGCACACATGCCGCAGCACGCCCACATTGCTGAAGCCGCTCATCTCAACGATCGCCAGAGGTCCAGAAAGACATCCAAGTCCAGACCAATGGGAAGAAGGAGGAGCAGGCCAGCTCTGAAAGCGGTGAAAGCCCAAACCCGCATCGCCATTGCGGGCGCCCGGGTCGGCGTACTGCCTGAAGAGACCATCCGGAGGACGGTTGCTCCAGTAGACAGGATCCAACAGGTAAGCATCGCGCCAAATGGCGGTGGTCCCAGCGGAGGTTACCTGGCCGTCCCCTGTGCTTTTGCTTTAGAAGGGGAAAGCGCGGATCCCCATCTGTGGTTGAAGTAGGACGGCCCGGGAAGCAACGCCGGAACATTGACGGGTGAAGAAGAGCAATCGCTGCACGCCAAAGAAGGGCAGGTGTGCATCCACTGGTAACAGCTTATCAGGGTGTAGCAAGCTTTAATGTTCAAAAGATCCAGAAAGCAAAGAAACCTGGGGTGAGTCTGTAGCATTTTCATGTACTGCATGTGCAAATGGAAAAAAATATTAGTCAATCTGGTGGGGGTGCAACATTTGTCACAAGGCAGCAACAAGGGGAAGATGTGATGCTGTTTCTGACAGGTGTCTATGTTGCACAGGGATATGATTACATGCTTCCCTACCTGCAGATTGTATACTTCCCTGGGGAGAGTAGGCACACTTTCATGACTGTCTTCAGATACACATTGAAGTCCGCAGGTGGTCAGAGAATAAAAAGTAGTACAGCCAATGAGCTATTGCGCTTTCACTTAGGCTACAGAATAGTACACAGTTACTGCAGAGCAGTGACACTGTGAGTATTTGGTCTTATTGCCTGTGTAAATAAAGAGGACAAGGAAACAGAAAAAGATTTTGGGTAGCCACTCTGTATACTTGAAAGAAGCAGTTGAGCAAAATTACATCTTTATAGACTGGAGTCCAAAACAGAACTAACTGAGTAACAACATGAAAATGCTGGTTATATAGGTGAGGTGGAGCAAGCGATGTCAAAAAGGTCGGAACCGGAAGTGATGTCAGCATAGCCGGAACTGGAAGTGGCATCCTTAGACTCAGGCAGGATTTCCTTCGGATGGTCTGCAAAGGAAAGAGAGATAGGATCAGCAAACACTGTCATCCCCTGGTCCGGCATGTAATTACATCCATTCAAGCACTTTAGCTGTCTCCCATATGCACGTGTGTGACACGGCTCCACCTCAGGCCAGATCCATCGGGTTGGGTGGCCTGAACTGAGAGGTTGTGAACTCGAGAAAGAGCATTGGCGTTGTTGTGAAGAGACCCATGGCAATGAACCAGTGAAAACTTTGTGACATGTCGGTTCGACTCCTTGTTAATGCCATCCACTGTATGGGAACATGCTGTGTAACCAAGGAGAACTCACGGCCTACGAGGTAATACCTCAGCTGCGTAATCGCCCAGTTGATCACCAAAGCTTCCCGTTCCACCACCGCATACCTGGTTTCCAGGTCCAACAGTTTCCAGCCTCAGTAATATAACAAGGTGTTCAACACCATCGATTCTCTGGCTCATAATGGTGCCATTACCTGCGCCTCAAGCATCCTTCTGGAGGATAAAAAGGCAGTGAAAAGTCAGGAGCTTTTAATAGCTGTACTAACATAAGGGCCTGCTTTAGGTTACTAAATGCAGCTTCTGCTTTTCATCCCACACCACACTGTTCGGGGCCCTCTTCTTTGTCAGATTTATCAAGGGTCCTGCTCTTTCAGCAAAACAGGGAACAAACCAGCCGTAGTACCCTGCCATTTTGAAAAAGGCTTAAACTTGCCTCTTGGTCTTTGAACTAGGCCAGTTTCGTATGGCATCAACTTTAGAACACTGTGACTTCAGTGTAACCCAAAATATCGTCTCACAGCATCTTGGGAGATGCCATGTCACACTGAAAGGCCACATGGCTCCTTGAAGCTGCCGGTAAACATGCTGTGAAGACAGCTTGAGACAAACTATCCCCATCTTTTACTATCAAACCACTCTTTCCTCAGTATCACTGCATAAGGAGGATTCCAGAGGACCGTTACTTTGAATGCCTTTAGCGAGCCCTCGTAATTGATGAAACACAAGGCAGACCTGTACCATCAGGTTTTGCCATGGATACATCTTAGCCTGGTTTTGCCATCCAACCACTGTCTCAGTAACATAAAACGGTAAGCAACAATGAAAATGTTGTTGCCAGAGTCTATTAAAGTTGTCACCTTATGACCATTAATAAGTACCACTACTGCGTAGGGAAGAGACAGAGGAATAACAAGTGTACAATACCTTTCTCCCTTCACACTACAGTCCATGGGCTCACCAAGTTGAGGGCAGTTGGGGATAGTGTGCCTAACCGCTCCACACTTGAAACAGAGCACTGGGTTTGTGTGCTTGTCCTATGCCTTCATCACAAGGCGGGCGGGCTCTTAATTAGACTGTTCTGTCCTCTCAGATTGTGAAGCCACCCACTGACACTCTATGGCATCAATGAGCGCCTCCAAATTTTTGAAAGGCTGCTGCTAGGTTAGCTGCCGGATGAGACTCCACAGAGAATCTTCAGAAACAGCTGGGTATCCAGGTCTATAAGTACTGTATGCAACAGGCTGCAACTCAGAATTCCCTAAAACACAATCTGGTGACAGACCCAGAAGAGCTTCATGTCTGGGTCTTTAATCTATGCTGCAAGAATGGCTACTGTGCTAAACTAGTAATCCCATTTAATTAGGCCTGGTCAGGTATTGGAGACATTTAGGAAGGTGTTGTTTAGGATATGGCTATCCTCCAGTAGTTTTAAGGCTGCTCTAGACAGACTTGGATTGGTGCTCTACAGGGGAAAGTCCATATTGTCATGTACTTCACCTACGGTTCAGCTCTCCTGAGACAGACATTTCCCCTAAAGGTATTAGGAAACAGATTTGATCACAGATGTCATGGGGCTGATAGTAAAGTTCAAAGTCCCACCAGAAAAAGACTACTCCTGTGACACTGTGCAAACTATGCATGCCCCTGATAACGAGGAACTAGGGGATAGGAACTTTGTAAAAATTTTCTCAAAAAGGAGAGAAGTGACCCTGTATTTCAAGTGAGAAAAAGTTTATAAAAAGAGGAGTGCAGTGTTTACCAAGTATAAAAAACAAAAAGCTGGAATATTTTTGCTCCAAACAAGGTTCATTATTTCTGTTTCCGAAAATTGTTTCAGTATATATTATATAACATGTATTATTACTTGCAAGAGAAATGCTTGCCACTTCTGAGCTCTGACAAAAGTGGAAGTAGTTGAATGTGGAACAAGAACCCAGGCAACTGTCTACTTTGGCCTCCAGCCAAGAAGACAGACCAAACCAAAAATTCATAGCAACCTCCAGCCCTGTCACTTTCTAATATCTATATAAACAGATTTCAGCAAATGCATGATAGTCTGATAGACCAGTGAGGTATATACACAAATATCAGCCACCACATTAAAACCACTCACAGGTGAAGTGAATAACATTGATTATCTCATTACAAGGGTCAAGAGGTGCGATATATTAGTTAGCAAGTGAACAGTCAATTCTTGAAGGTGATTAGTTGCAAAGATCTGAGCGACTTTGTCAAAGGTCAAAATATGATGAGTAGACAACTGAGTCACAGTATCTCTAAAATGGCAGGTCTCGTAGGGTGTTCCCGGTATGCAGTGATTAGTACCTATCAAAAGTGGTGCAAGGAAGGACAAATCGGTGAACCAGTGAATGTTCTATGATTTAATGAGTCCAAAATTGAGATTTTTACCATGTTTGGTGTAAGGCAAAACCATGAAGCATGGAAGTGGCAGCATCAGGCAGTGCAGATACTTCTTTGTAGCAGGCCCTGGAAGGCTTGTGAGGGCAGAAGGTAAAATGAATGCAGAAAAATACAGACAAACCCTAGTGAAAAACCTGAATCAGTCTGCAAGAAACCTGTGCCTTGGGAGAAGATCTGTTTTCTGGAAAAACAACCACCCCAATCATAAAGCCACATAGGAATGGCTTACAAACAGCAATGTGAATACAGTGTCCAAGTCAGAGTGTAGATCTCAATCCAAATGAGAATCTGTAGCTGAACTTGAAAACGGTTATTTGCTCATGATCCTCATGCAACATAACAGAGCTTGAACAGTTTTACTAGGAAGAAGGAGGAAAAATGACAGTGTCCATATGTGCCAAGCTAACAGAGTGACCTGTGCACACCTATTCAAGGCTGTCATGACTGCCAAAGGTGCATCTACTAAATACTAACTTGAAAGGGCTGAATACTTATAAGATCAGTTATTTTGTGTTTTATATTAGTAATTCATTTAGATCACTTTGCAGAGATATGGTTTCACTTTGTCATTAAAGAGTTTTTCTTCTGTAGATTGTTCCTCCCCCAAACTATGCGACTGTTTAATTACATCCGGGGGGGGGTAAACGTTAACATTTAACATTATACATACTTATTGTCTGTTTTTCACCTGCATTATTATCATTCTTTAATATTATTTATTGTATCAGTATGCTGCTGCTGAAGAATGTGAATTTCCCTTTGGGATTAATAAAGTATCTATCTATCTATCTATCTATAAAAAACACAAATCAACTGTGATTCAGTACAGTGTATAATAATGAAATATGAAAACTTCCAATAGATGAATATTTTCATAGGCACTATATAAAACAGCGTAAGTCTTCTCCAATGTAAAACCACACTGTTTCAGTCATACATGAAACTAAGAGTAATACAGATAATAAAAAAGAAATGAATCTCTTTCATTAAATGAAAACTAATATTATACTAAAAGACCTTTGCAGACTACAGCTATTTGATAATATTGCAGGAGATGTTAAAAATAAATCAGCAGCCCTGAAGAATACTCATTGACATTATAAAAAGTAAACTTTTATGGAAGTATACACTCTAGCCTTATAAGTTTGAGTAGTGTTTGTATAGTTGGGTTTGTAGTGAAACTTTACAATTATAACCCAGCCCTAACCTTACCCTTTCATTATCTACTGGAGTTGGGGTTTTATTGCACTCTTCGCATTATGTTTTATTATTCACATCACAATATTTTTATGTTTTTAAAAAATGTTCTTGCTAGGTTCAGCCCCATAAGGCACTGATCTTGATTAATTGGGTTTGCAGTAGGGAATCCATACCTGGTTGGGTTTATCCATTCCCGGGAATTCGGGAATCCCGCATGTCATTCCCGGGAATTCCCGGCTCCCGGGGATGACACAGTGCACGGGCATCTCACATGTGAACGGTTTTAGAACAACCGACACATATTTTTAATAAAACTACTGCAATATGTTGACACAAATAAAAGACTAACCTTATCTACAAGCAGTTCATGCTGTCATATAAGTACATGTATCTAGTTAGTTGCAGTAATAAGAGCGTAGAAAGCACAACGTTTCGAGCGTGCGGTTGTCCAGGCGAGAGCGCACCTTCGTGCAGAGTACACCAGCCGCTGAGAAAGCATGCTCTGCCTCCACTGAAGTAGGCGGCACAGTCATCAGATACTGATATACTTGTTCTAAACAACCCCCGCGCTTGCCGTTGCTCTGAAACACCGCCATTTCAGCTTTTACTGATGCATCCAGTTTTTTGTCATCATTCTGTGATGGTAAGTTTCTTGGCACACATAATGCGGATGCAACAGACTGACCCATTGCAATTTCAAGTTCCTGTTGAAAGCTGTCAACAGCACAGATGTCAATGAACTCTGCCCCGTCCCAGCATTCGTGAGCTGCACTTTTACACGCTATATATGCAAACTTGGTCATTCCCGTTTTCCCGGGAATTACAGCAGTTTCATTCCCGGGAATGCAGGAATGAAAAATGTCCGGGAATTGATACCCTAGTTTGCAGATATATGCACAGATGGATATTCACTGTCACTGGTAAGCATAACTGTGGTTTTGTGTCTACAACCTTATTACTTCACCCTGTGCTACCAGGCTGGAAAACTTCTTGTGAATACTGATGTAATATGAAACCTTCCCATATGTCACTGTCTGAAGAAGAGAGAGGAACTGTAAGCTTAGGATCCTTAATTTACTTCAAACAATGCCTCTGTAAATGTCTTCATGGTCCTTCACCAAATACAGGCAGCAGCCAATGATTCAGTCAGTAAAAGAACAAAAGGTCTTAACATAATAAAAGGAAGTTGTTTATTTATAAATGATATTTTCAAACAGACAGAAATAGATTCATATCTTGTGTTTTAGACAATTGGAGCTCAGCTCACACCAGGGCTCAGTGGCAGGCATATATATATTGGCAACCAGAGAGCACCCAGAGAGCTCTGTGCTCCAGACAAAACTCAGCCAAACACAATTTAAGGTAAGATAAAAGGATGTTTAACATACAATAATTCCATTACAAAGGTAAATCAGTGCAGCACAATAATAACATGCACAATTGGTCACCTTCTGTCTCCTTCCACCATTCCTCCATGAGTGTCGTCCACCTCCTCCCAACGCTCTGATGCAGATGAGGTGTCGCCTTTAATCTGACCCAGGTGGAAATCCCCCAAAGTAGGAACAGGGTTCCCCTGGAACCCCAAAGGTGGCACCCAAAATATCCCTACAGGGCTTCCTCTCAAGACTACAGCTCTCAAAATGCCTTGCAGGGTTACAAATGGCAGTTCCATCAGAGGGACGCTGCCATCCTGTGTGTAGGGGGGATAAATGGCCCTGGGAAGAAGCCTCCCTCTGTCCTTCGATTATGGACTCCCAACTGGGAAAGGTACCAACAACCAACCTGGTTGGGATGCCTGTCAAACCACATCTTTCTCTAATAGCTTCTGGTTTGGTTAGGGAAATAACTTCAATCCCCATCGAGATGCCGGTCCATCCATCCCGTCATTTATTGTATATTGTGCACACCAGAGGTTGCTTCAGCTCCCCAAGCACCCAACAAAACATGCACAGACACAACTTAAAAGGTAGAAAAAGTCTTTAAATGTGGGAGACTCTTTCAATGAAACGTCTCCCACCACAGCCACAAGTACAGTAAGCACAGTAGCACAAAATAACTCTTTTCTCCCTTTTCTCTTTTGGTCGCTCTTCCACTGCCTCCACAACTCCTCCTCACAAGCTTCATCCAACTTCCACCCGACTCTAGCTCAATCATCTGAGGAAGGCTGCTCCTTTTATCTTCCACCTGGGAGTAATTCCAGTCTTCCGTACATGTGGTTCGAAAGCACTTCCAGTTGAGATGGAAACCCCATGAAATAGGGTTTCCTAATCCCTGTAGCACTCCTTGGCAGCACCCACATAACCCAAAAGGGCTTAGCCAAAGAACTACATGTCCCATGCTGCCCTGCAGGAATCCAAGGCACTGATGCAACCCAGGGGAGCTGCCATCTAGTGCTCCGTGGGAGATAATGCCATGTGAATGCTCTGTCTCCCAGTACTTCTATCTCATGGTTGTCCTGGCCAGGTAGGGCTGCCGGACGACCCTTACATATATGTGTATCAGTATCAAAATTAATCCATTATGATTTAATGTCGTATAACAAACAACAGTGTAATGAGAAGTTGTTCCACCTGAAGGAGGGCCCTGAGCTGCCTCGAAAGTGTGCATACTGTAATCTGTTCATTTAGCCAAAAAAAGGTGTCATTTCACTTGACTTTTCATTGGCTCCATAATGGCTAACATGATACAACACCCTACTACAAAAAAAGTGTAGAAAATTCCATCCATCCATCCATCGAACCTTCCAAGGAAGTGAATTCTTTTTGTGTGCAATATATACACAGTTTATTCATTTACAGCATGTTAAAGGAAATATTTGCCTTTTTCTATGTAGCATCTATAGTAAATGAAATTATAAAAAGCTCTAATGAAGCAAGAGAGGCTCTGTAAGTAAGGAGAAGCTGGATACTCTTACCAAAATAAATATGCATGTTTCTTTGTATTCATACTAACAGAAACTAAGTCTTGTATTCTGCAGGCCATTTTGTTTTTTGTGGAAGAGATAACACACTTATGTTCTTAGTACATGGAGGACTAGCAAAATGTGTGGAATACTAATGATGTACTTAGGAACTTGAGTGATATTCATAAAACGGCCAGATAAATAATAGTGTAGGAGCAATTCAGACGTTAATAAAATTAATTAATAAAAAATAATGGAGGATAGATAGGGAAGGACATTGAATTGATTATGTAATTACTTTAAATTACAGAACAGAAAAGACAGCAATGGAAAATTCAAAGAAAATCAAAAGATATTATTATGCTTTCAGATAATAAATTAATATAAAAAAATACACATTTTACAAAGAAGTAAACACCAAACAGTGTGAAAATGTTGCCTTTTTAGAACAATGTGGGACAATTTTTTTCTTCTAATATTTTTTTGTTTTGGATATTTCCTACGCTACCACTAATCAAAATCTATACCTAGAGTTCACTAACTAGAAAATAAACTTTAATTCAAGAAACCACTAGGAAAAAAAGTGTAATTTTTGTAGTGATATGCAAAAAATTGGATGCTGCACAGAGTAAATCATAATACTATCTTAAATAACTGCAGCAGGTTAACATTACAGGCAAATCACATGGTCAGCAATGACAATTTTGACAAATAGTAATATGGCAGTACATGCAATTAACAGAAGTAACAAGTGCGAAACCTACAAATAACATTACTCTCTAGGAGAAAAAGTAGACTACTGACAATCAGGATTAAAAACAAAAGCATCTTTTTCATATTTTTTAGCTAACTTTATTAATAAATCCGTTTAAGGGAGAAGATTTTTTTCCAGTTTGCAGTTCTTCAATACTATATTCAAAAGTATTTGCAAACAGCTCAATGGATGGATTAACGGTTTTCTACAAAGAGTTGCATTCTAATAAAGTTGTCCAAATATAAACTGAGATGCTATTATTGCTATGCCATGAACATAGACATGAGGTCTGTGAATCTTTGCAAGATATTTTACTCAAGAAAATATAAAAAACAGATGATCTTTTCAAAAACACTAGCTTTAGATTAACACAGTTGCTTCAATGAAATCATTTCAAATTTAGATCTTCCATAGTGATATAATTTATGCTTCCTGAGTGATTTTTACTTTCTGCCCAGCCTTGAAGTATTTATTTCATCTACAATCAATCTACTTTACAGTAGATGGCACTGGTGTGCAAAAATTAAATAAGAAGTAAACACTCCTCCGTAATCGAACTTGTTAACATTTTTATAGCAAACTCAACTCAGTTCTCATAATCAAACTTTTCCATTCTTCCATGATTTGCTCAGTTATTTCTTTTTTTTTTCTTTTTATTGAATTTATTAAAAGCTTTTAACATTCCATACAATCAAGTCAAACTTAACAAAACTAAATTCAATTCAACCCCCACCCATGTGAAAAAGAGGAAGGCCAACAGCCAGAGTAAAACTTTGAGAGTAGTAAAGAGGGAAAGAAGTCCTTCTCCCCAATATACTGTAAATGCTTATTCTAAAATGTTACTGATTAGATCCTGCTAAGTTTTTAAAAAGTTTTGAACAGATCCTCTAAGCGAGAATTTGATTTTTTTCCCATTTCAAATAGTATATAACATCAGTTACCAACTGACTTAAAAGAGGTGGGCTAGAATTCTTCCAGTTCAGCAAGATAAGTCTACATGCTAGTAATGACGTAAAAGCAATTACAGTTTGTGTGTCCTTCTCAACTTTAAGCCCATCTGGGAGTACACCAAACACAGCTGTTAATGGATTAGGAGGGATTGTGACACCAAGGCTGTCGGATACGCATTTAAAAATTTTTGTCCAGAATGTTAATTTGGTACATGCCCAGAACATGTGGCTTATTGAGACAGGAGCTTGATTGCAACGTTCGCAAGTTGGGTCTTGCCCTGGAAACATGTTGGAGAATTTTAAACAAGATAGAAGTGCTCGATAAAAGATTTTGAGTTGAATAATTGAAGGCTTTGCACATATGGAGCTTGAGTGAATTCTATGCATAGCTGCCTTCCACTACTTTTCTGAAATGTTGAGTTAGAGATCCCTTTCCTACTGTACTCTGGGATCTTTAAAAGGAATGGACTTTAAAATGGTTTTATACTCTATATTATAGAAATGCTGTCTGAGTCCTCAAGACTAATTAATATTTCTTCTGGAGTAGAAATAGGTGAGAGTTGGGGAAAATTGAGCAGTTTTCGTTTAGCAAACTTTCTAATTTGGAAATAGTGGGAAAATTGTGTTTATGGGAAGCTAAATTTGGAATGTAATTGTTCGTAGGATGCAAAGAAATTATTTATATACATATTTCTAAATGATTTAATCCTACACTTTTTCCAAACATTAAGTTTGAGAGGGTGGAAAAAGGTGGTTATGGTGTAGAGGTGCTACAGATAAAATATTCTCTAACATGAAGTGCTTCCTACAATGGTTCCATATTCTGAGTGAATGAAGGACAAATGGGTTGTTAGTATATTGACGATAACTTGAATTTACTGGTATACAAAGCAAGAAATATAATGAAGTACTGTAGGATTTCATTTCTATTGTGGACCAAGCTATTGTGTGTTCATCTATTTGTGTCAATGTCCAGTTTTTAATAGCTTGTATGTTTGCTGCCCAGTAGTAAAATTGAAAATTAGGTAGTGCCATGCCACCTTCTGATTTAGTTGTTGTAGGGTCATCCTTTGGGTGTGTGGATAGAAAGCCTGAATTGCAATGAAGGCAGGGTGTGGTACATTCCACATCATGGTGTGTGTCTTCCTAAGAAAAATAAGATTTGAGTGGTCTGTGATTGCACAGCCAACTGCCAGAAGACTTCACTTAATGAACAACTGTTAAAAGGTCCCAACTTAACTAACACTGTCATTGGCATCCTTAAAAGACTCATAGAGGATCCAGTGGGATTAATGGCAGACATTAAATCAATGTTCTACCAAGTTAAAGGCCCAGAAAATGACACTGATCTCTTACACTTTTTGTGGTGGCCTGAAGGTAACCTAAGGAAAGACTTAGAGGAATTTAAAATGACAGTACATCTTTTTGGTCCTACTTCTTCACCCAGTTGTGCTTCTTATGCTTTGTGTAGAACAGCCGAAGATGCCAGAGATACATTTCCAGAGGAAGCCGTTAACACCGTACTGAATAACTTCTTTGTAGATGACTGCTTAAAGTCAGTTGCAACTGAAGAGCAAGCAATAAAACTGGAAAAGGACCTTCAAGCTCAATGCCTCAGAAGATTCCACCTGACCAAATGGGTGAGTAACAGCAGAACAGTTTTATTGTCTATTCCTGAAGAAGACAGAGCACTTGAACAAAATGATTTAGACTTGAGCCACAATCTGCTTCCAACAGAATGTGCCCTGGGCATCCAGTGGTGCCCAGAAACTTACAGCTTCAAATTCCAGATAAAGTTACAAAACCAGCAAGCTACAAAGCGTGGTATTCTGTCTGTTGTTAGCTCAGTTTATGATCCCCTTGGATTTATGGCTCCTGCTATACTGCCAGCAAAGCTCATCCTCTCCTCACGAGCCGGAAGCAACGGCTGTAACGGTGGTTCCAACTTCACCCGTGGAGCACGAAAGCTGAAGTGATTTGTTCGAACTTAAGGAAATGATCGCAGCATTGGCCGCGGCCATGGCCATGGCCATAAGTGAGCTCAAGAAAGAAATTCAGAAAAATATGAAGAAAGAAATAAATGGCTTGCTCAAGACAATCAAAAAGACAAACGAGAAGCTACAGCTGGAGCTGCAAGAGAAATGCGTCAGGAATATAAAGACTTGGAAAAATGTGTATATAATCGTTTTGATGCAGTCTTTAAAGATATGCTGAGAAAAATTGAGGATCATATTCAGGAAAATGCGTCTAAACTGAGAGAACTTGCCGATCAGCTGGAAGACGTTAAGCAGACATTCACGGCTCGAATTGAAACAGCGGAACAATTGGCATCTAACACCGATGGAAAAGCTACAGCTTCAAATTTCGAATACAAAAAACCCGGAGACAGACTTGCGGCTCTGGAAGATGGATGCGGAAGGAATAATATTAGAATCGAAGGTCTACCTGAGAATCGTGAAAGTCCAAACCCAGTGAAATTTGTAGCTGAACTATTCTCAAAAATAATTGGAGAGGACTTTAAATCAGATACCGAGATAGCAGCAGCTTATCGCATACATGGATCAAAACCTAGGACTTTAATTGTCCGCTTCGAGAGATTACAATTTAAGCTTAATGTAATGTCACTTCTCAGACACAAACAAGAGATTATATTTGAAAATAACCACATTTATAGTTTCCCTGATTTCTCACTCTCAACAGTTGCTAAACGTGCAGCTTTTTACAACGTTAAATAGTGGTTACAGAAAGCCGATATCAGATACAGCCTCTTGTATCCAGCCAAACTGAAAGTGGATATTCAAGACAAATATCATATCTTTTCCTCCAAGGAAGAAGCAGAAAAGGAATTAAGAAAGCTGATCCCAACACTTTTTTGAAATACGAAAGAGGGTCGCTTCCTGTCATGGTATGGCAGGAAGATATTACCTGCTGTCCGATCTGCTTGCAATGATACGGGTACCATAATTATACATCCTTTTTTCCTCTCGGACACTTTTTGTTTATGTTTTAATTACAATTATAAGAAGATTGTTTAACATCATACCCTTGGTTTATTGTTATTGTTATTATTACATTAGGGTTTACTTTGCTTATCCAGGGCCACTTTTTAACACCATTCCCTGGGTTTACTGTCTTAACATTTCAAATCTGTTGATGATTATATTTTATGTTCATAGTATTTAGACTTTATCGGCAAAAGATATCTCTACTTTTAAATCCTCAAGGGGTTGGGGGGAGCAAGTTATATCTAATCTATCCTTTTAATCCTTATAATTACTGTATAACTTCCAACGTAACAATAGGCTGCATTTCAATAACTCATGGGTAAATTGGAAATTAAGGTTAAAGCTGTCTCACTTCCAGTTAAGACTACAAAATCAGAATCAAAAGACATCAAAAAATCAGAATCAATGTCTCCATGATGGGATAGTTAACTTTGTGAGCTGGAATGCTAAAGGCCTGAATCACAAATTAAAGAGAAAGAAAGTATTCTCTCACCTAACAGGTCTAAACGCTAAAATAGTATTTTTACAGGAGACCCACTTTTTAAGCAAAGATCAGTTCTGGCTGCAAAAAGACTGGACCGACCAAATGTTCCATTCCAGCTTTACAAAGAAAACTAGACGTGTGGGAATTCTTATATATAGAACAGTCTCATTTGTAGCGAAGGGAGATATGTGATTGTCATGGGCAACTTATTTAACTGTAAAATGATTTTGATAAATGTTTATGCACCCAATGTGGATGATAGGGAATTCATGCAAAATATATTTGCATCTATTCCCAATGTGAACACTCATAAAATTATAATGGCTTGGGATTTTAATTGTGTTTTAAATCCACTCTTAAATAGGTCTCCTGTCACAGGGGGGATGATTCTAACACTTCAAAGACAATTACACAGTTTTTAACTGACCACAACTTATCAGACCCCTGGAGATTTCTAAACCCAAACTCAAGAACATCTACTTCTACTCACCAGTGCATCATTGCTACTCAAGAACTGATTATGTCTTGTAAAAGGCGCTATATAGCGCCCGACCCGGCACAGACTCAGGCAGAGGCACGTACTTAAATAAATACTTTTTTATTTCTCTTCAGCCGTGGGGCACGCCTTCCCCGTGTCCCACAGGCCCAACACAGTCCCAAATACACTCCCAATTAGCACAACAAACCACACTTCTTCTCTCCCACCACTCCACCACAAGCTTTGTCCTCCTTCCTCCCAACTCTGGCTCTCTCGAGTGGTGGTGGCTGGCCTTTTTTATACCCCACCCGGAAGCGTTCCAGGCGCTTGATTACCTGGTCCTAATTGACCTTCCGGGTGGGGCTGACGAGTCGACCAGCTGTGCTGGAAAGTCCATGCAGCTCCCCCTGGCGGCCATCCAAGCCCCCAACCAGGCTGTGGAGGACTCCATCTCCCATGGAGCCTTGCGCCAGGTTGGGGAATCATCGTCCACCAGGGAGGCTGCCACCAAGCGTCCCGAGGGAGGTACTGAGCTGCCCATGGTGGCTCCCCCGGAACAGATGCAGCAGGGGCGTCCCTGCCGGGCATGGGACCCGGCTGTCCTTCACAGTCTTTATAGATAATAATTTCTTGCCTGCGATTAAATATTGCAAGTACAATGCTATTGTTATTTCTGACCATGCCCCTCTGATCTTGGAGCTGAAATCATTATGCCCCACATACTCATACCCATTTCTATTAGCAGATGAGAACTGTACAGAATTTATATTAAAACAAATCAGTTTCTTCCTAGAGACAAATACATCCTCAGAGGTCTCTGCAGGCATACTCTGGGAAACTCTAAAGGCCTTCTTAAGAGGAACGATTATTTCATATCTTTCCCACAGAAATAAATTAGAAATCAAGAACGTATCAGAGCTAACCAGCGAAATGACTAGAATAGATCAAGAACATGCCAAGTGTCCAAGTGAAGCTCTTCATAGGAAAAGACAGGCTCTGCATTCAGAGCTCAACCTCTTAACAACCAAAGAAACTGAACAACTCATTTTTAAATCAAGACATCATTACTATGAACAAGGAGAGAACGCTAATAAGCTCTAAGTTCAACAAATCCACAAGCAAGAAGTTCCCAGCAATCACCAACACAAACGGAGATAAAATCATTGACCATAAAAATATAATGCACACATTTACAGACTACTATAAATCCTTATATTCTACTGAGTTCAAAGAAGACAACATACAATCTAATGCATTTCTGGATACATTACAGATATCACAAATAATTTTATTGCAGAGGAATTCGATAAACCTCTGGCGCTATCAGAATTACTAGATGCTATAAAGTCACTTCAGACTGGGAAAGCAGCAGGCCAAGATGGCTACACTGTCGAATTTTATAAGAAACACTCCAGTCAGCTAGCTCCCCTCTTATTAGCAACATTTACAGAAGCTAGAGACAATCAAATTCTACCTCAAACTTTTCACCAAGTATTAATTACCGTCTTTCCTAAATAAAACAATGTGTATCATACAGACCAATTTCACTTCTGAATAATGATGTTAATATACTGTCCAAAGTCCTAGCTAGAAGGATGGAGAAAGTGCTGCCTTCAGTAATATCACAAGATCAAACTGGATTTATTAAAGGCTGACACTTAGCTTCCAATCTCCAACGCCTGTTTAATATAATATATTCACCTGCAAAGATAAACACCCCAGAGATATTATTATTGTTGGATGCAGAAAAAGCATTTGATATGATTGAATGGAACTACCTTTTCACTACATTAGAGAAATTTGGGTTTGGCCCGAATATTTGTGCATGGATCAAACTACTGTATACCAATCCAGAAGCTTCAGTTTGTATTAACAACATTTGCTCAGACTACTTTAAACTAGAACGTGGTACCAGACAAGGATGCCTCTTGTCACCACTGCTATTTGCAATCGCCATTGAACCACTGGTAGTTCACTGTTGAAATGCTTATCAGATAAAGGGGATTATCAGAGAACGGACTTGAACAGACAATTTCTCTATATGCAGATGATATGGTTTTGTATATATCAGACCCACAAAATACTGTGCCTACAGTCTTAACAGCACTTACAGAATTTCAAAAGATCTCTGGTCTCAGAATTAATTTGAATAAAAGTGTGCTCTTTCCAGTGAATTCTCAAGCATACAATATTAGACTAGACACCTTCCCTTTTATTATTGCAGATCAGTTTAAATACCTAGGGGTAAATATCACAAGTAAACATAAAGCTCTTTATCAACAAAATTTTGTCGTCTGCATGGAAAAAATTAAGCAAGACTTGCATAGATGGTCAACCCCCCATCTCACTCTAGCTGGAAGAATTAACATTGTTAAGATGAATATCCTTCCTAAGCTTCTCTTTTTATTTCAAAACATTCCAATATACATCAATAAATCATTCTTTAAGCAATTAGATTCTACCATAACCTCAATTATTTGGAACCTAAAACATCCACGTATCCAAAGAGCGACCCTACAAAGACCTAAGACAGAAGGTGGCATGGCTCTACCTAACTTTCAGTTTTACTACTGGGCAGCAAACATACAAGCTATAAAAACCTGGACACAAAAAGATGAAAATACACAGGCTTGGTCTGCAATAGAAATAAAATCTTGCAGTACTTCTCTATATTCCCTGCTTTGTGCCCCAATAAATGCAAGTTATCGCCAATATACTAATAACCCAATTGTGCTTCACTCACTCAGAATATGGAACAAAAGTAGAAAGCATTTTAAGATGGAGAATCTTTTATCTGTGGCACCTTTTCAACCCTCGCAAACATATGCAGTTTTTAATATCTGGAAAACATTTGGGATTAAATTGCCTAGAGATCTTTATACAGACAACATCTTTGCATCCTATGATCATTCCAAATTTAATTTTCCAGCAACACATTTCTTTCACTATGTTCAATTTAGAAACTTTGTCAAACAGAACCTGCCCGATTTTCCTCATCTCCCACCTTCCTCTATGCTGGAAAAAATATTGCTCAGTCTTGAGGACTCAGACAGCATTTCTACAATATATAAAAATATTTTACAGTCCCTCCCATTCAAAGATCCAAGAGAACAATGGGAAAAGGATCTCTCGCTCAACATATCAGAAAAGGATTGGAAGGTAGCAATACAGAGAATTCATTTGAGCTCCATATGCGCAAAGCATACAATTATTCAGTTCAAAATTATATATCAAGCACATCTGTCTCGCTATAACACTCATTGTTTCCAAAATTTTCCAGGGCAAGATCCAACCTGTGAACGCTGCAATCAAGCTCCAGCCTCACTGGGTCACATGTTTTGGGCCTGCACCAATTTAACATCATTCTGGACAAAAATTTTCAAGTGCGTTTCAGACAGCCTTGGTGTCCCAATCCCTCCTAATCCACTAGCAGCTGTGTTTGGTGTTCTCCCAGATGGGCTTAAAGTGGAGAAGGACAAACAAACTTTGATTGCCTTCACTACACTATTGGCACGCAGACTTATTTTGCTAAACTGGAAGAATCCTAACTCTCCTCTTTTAAGTCAGTGGGTAACTGATGTTTTAAATTATTTGAAATTGGAAAAAATCTAATTCTCACTTAGAAGATCTGTGCAGAACTTTTTCAAAACCTGGCACGATCTAATCAATAATATTCTAGAATAAGCTCTTAAAGCATTGAGGAAGTAGATTCTCTCCCCATTTCTTTTTCTCCTCCATTTCTCTGAATCCGCCTAATAAAGTCATCAATTTATTTATTTTTACTATTTTTAAGTTTTAGTCTGTTGGCCATGCTCTCTTTCTCAGGGGTGGGGGTTGATTTGCTTTCAATCCTATTTTTATTGTAAAAATTGATCTATTTGTATGGAATGATTACAATAAAATCAATAAAATTATTTTTTTTAAAAAAGCTCATCTTAAGGGACTTGTGCAAAAAGAAACGTGGGAGGGATGAAGAAGTGTGAACAGATACATCAAACCCAGACAGTTTGGAACCATAAAGTCAGCACAAATGCACTATTTTGCAGATGCCAGTGAACATGGGTATTGCACTGTCACATATCTTCTCTTGACTAACAAGGAAGGCGAAAAACATTGTTCATTGTTGATGGGCAAGTCAAGAGTTGCACCATTGAAACAGATGACAATTCTAAGATTGGAGCTGACTTCAGCCGTTGTGGCAGTCAAAATGTACAAAATGCTAAAAGGTGAGCTTCAAATACCCCTTCAAGAATCAACATTTTGGACTGACAGCACTTGATTCAAGACCTTTGTTGCCAACAGAATCTCAGTAATGAGAGATCATTCACAGCCTTCACAGTGGATGTGCATCATATCTGCTCAAAATCCAGCAGATCAAGCATCCAGAGGGCTAAGCGTTGAAAGATTCATTAGAAGCACCACATGGTCACAGGGTCCAAGTTTCCAATTGAAGAACATAAGTGGCCAAAAAGACCAGATCAACTGAATGATTCACTTTCTGAAGATGATCCAGAGATTAAAATCTGTGTAGTTAACATAACAAGAATAGAGGAGGTTACCGAACCCATCAATAAACTAATCACTTGCTATTTAGAATAACTACACTTGAAGAAAGCAGTGGCTTGGCTCCTCAAGTATAAAGACATACTGCTGCACTTAAAAAAATGAAAGAAAAACATTTCAACTTGAAGTCAGTCCATCAGGAAGTAACCCAGAAGAACAAAAAACAGTCATCACAGAGCACATGGAAAAGTACAAACTGACTTTAAAACCAAGCCCGATTTCTCCAGAAGATTTGGCTAAAGCTGAAACAGAGTTTATCCACCTTAGTCAACTACAAGAATTTCCAGAAGAATTAAAATGTTTTAAAGAAAAACGCTTGTGTAAAAAAGAACAGTCAAATCTTCAAACTTGACACAGTCATACAAAGATGGAATACTGAGAGCTGCATGAAGACTCAATAAAAATGCAATGCCAGATGAAACTAAACATCTTGCAATTCTTTACAGGCATTCACATGTTGCCTCCCTTATATTGCAGCACATTCATTAAGAAATTGGACATTATGCTTGTTACCGGCCTCAGGACTAGGGGAACCTGGGCCAGGTACAAGCCACTGTTGCTACAGGGTGTAGCACAGCGATATGGTGAAAAAGCATAAAAGAAGCAGGCAGCAGTCACAAGTCTCAGACCATACTTCTCTGTTCTCTTTTATTCTCATTTACCCAAAAATATATAAATGCTTCAATCTCTGCATAGATCAGTTAAACAATGGTGCATACCGATTTCCTCTGCAGAACAACAGTATAACATATTTACTTTGGTTCAACATCAGTATTGTTATCAGCTATCAAGAAGTACCTGATTAGAAACCAATGTCCCTAGAACTCGTTCATTTTCAAAGTAAGCAGGTAGTTCTGTATCACCCCAATGTGTGTGGATGAGATACTAATCAAAGCAGTCTGATTATTCAAAGCAGGTGACTCTTTTGCATGACAGGTAAATATTTATGTCCTGTGGATAGCAACAACAATAACCTGTGGCAGAACTTTCCAGGAGTTTTGCCTTTTCTTTAAAACACTGAATTCTAGCCCATTACACTGGAGCAATTGTATGCTTGCACAGTTACGTCTAAAATATTGGATACCTCAAACAAATTCATTTATCAGAAAAATCATATCAAAGTGCACAACATGCAGAAGATACAATGCGAAGCAGGACAGCAAAAATTAGCAGATTTGCCGGAAGATCGCTTGATACCTTACCAACCACCATTCTCCAATGTAGGAATTGATTATTTTGATCCCTTTCAAATCAAAAGAGGAAGAAGTCTGGTCAAGAGGTATGGAGTAATTTTCACTTGTCTAACAATCAGAGCTGTGCACATAGAGATTGCACACAGCTTAGATACTGATTCTTGCATCAATGTCATACGCCGATTCATTTTCATAAGAGGACAAGTTAAAATCATGTGCTCGGATAATGGAGCAAACTTTGTTGGAGCAGAAAGAGAGCTACGAGAAGCAATGAAAATTTTTTTCCAAGAAAAAATCAGCAACACTAAGATGACGAAAGAAATCAAATGGATTTTCAATCCACCATCAGCCTCCCATCAAGGTGGAGTATGGAAGAGACAAATTAGAAGTATACGAAAGATTTTAAACTCAATACATAACCAACAAACACTCGACTATGAAAGTCTGTTAACAGTAAAGTTTGAAGTGGAATCAATCATCAATAACAGACTCTTCACAAGGACATCAAATGACCCAAATTACTTGGGGGCACTCACACCCAATCACTTGCTGTTATTGAAGACACAACCCAACATGCCTCCTGGACTCTTTTGTAAAAATGAGCAGTACACTCGAAGATGCTGGAAGCAAGTTCAATATATGGCTGATCTGTTTTGGAAAAGATGGTCTAAAGAGTATCTGCTAATATTTCAAGAACATCAAAAATGGCACCATGAAGAAATTTACCAAGCTGCTGATATCCCGGTGTCTGATTTGAAGTATTCTCCTTAAATCCGGTGTAATCTTCTTTATATTACTCTTTATCTCTTTTATATCCCCCCTCCACCCGCCTCCGAGTATGTTAGTTATTGCAGTGGTAATTGCAGCTATCATCACCTTCAGCTCAGACTGTTCGTTTCAGTCTTCTCCATGCAGCACGGATGGAATAGCATTTCCAGTCAGAGTTGTTGCCGCTGACTCACATTGGGTAGTTGACAGCACGGAAAGTAAGGCTATTTTCAGTTTCAATGAACCTTCTGGAATCAATTAGTTGTCCTGGCCTGACTCACTTGCACTTTGGTTCCACTTTTGCTCTCGGGTGGAGGCAATGCTGCAGTGTCAGGTCCCAGGAGATCTGTGCTTTCACCTATCTGTTCAGTGTCAGTCTCTGGCAGGCTGTACCTTGAACTTGAGGCCTGTTTAGGCTTGAATGAAGCTTTAGCTACTCAGTGTCATTTCTTATCTAAATTGTTTCTAGTACGAGATTCTGATATTTTTTTCCTGTCACCAGTCAATTTCCAGGTTTCTAAAGCAGTCCCTTCAACCTGCATTATTCTTGGCATACTTTCCTTGACAGCCCTCCAACACCACTGCCATCACTCTGATCTTCCACAGCTTCTCCATGCAGCTCCATCGATCATTTCTCTTCCATGTCCACTGCCTGCACATTCATGCTATCAACTTTGCCTCACACTGCTCACTCGAGCTCAGAGACAACTCATTTTCCCTCTCTCTGTGAGGTGGTTCATTCAGAGGAGCGAGTTTTGTAAATGTTGCTCTTTAAGTGTTTCATTATGTCTCTCTGTCATTTACTCACTCACTCAGTCATAGTCACTCACACACATAAACACACACTTTTACACAGCTGGTCAGGATGTCCCTGTCCCTTCTGACAACGTCTCTCCCTCTCAGTTCTGTGTAGCCACACCAGAATTTCACTCCAAAAATGCCACAGATCTCTTTTGAAACTTAGAAATGTTTAGGAAAAGCCTTTCATGAGTCCTTTAATCGCATATTTTGTAATCTGAATTCCAATCCTTCCTGTTTTTTTTAGTCAGTTACCCAGATTATAAAAGAAATGTAAAATATTCCACTATGGATCTGAAATTTGCAAATCACTTTTGGATAACAGAGACTATGGACAAGCACCACATAATATAAAGGTAGCCTGCATTGGTATGTAGTGTACTTTTATTATAGTGAGATAATTATAATGAAACTAGCCAACCCGCGGCGTAACATAGGCCGCATAATTATGTATTGATGGGTGAACACTTGCTGAACGACACAGTTGTCCAAATGGGGTGGGTTTGTGGATACCACTGTGAGTGAATGAAAAGATGGACCTCTGGAGAGAGCAACATACAATTGTCCGTGACTGAAAGCGGGATCGTCTGTGACGATGGAGGCCACGCTGGTGAAAGTTACTTCGTCGGTAGGGATAAGTTTCAGCACTTGTTCATTAAGGTGTAGCGAGTCTTCGTTGTTGACGCTTAATATAGCTTGCGTACTGAGTTGTTCCGGAGTCACAGTTGGGAAACACTTTTTTAGTGTCTTTTAAGCACAGGGAAAAAAATGAACATGTGAAACATCCGTAATGTAATAAGCCACCAAGAAAAGTAACATTGCAACAATGCACGCTACGACGATCGCTGTAAACAGAAGTGAAAACAAAATCGAGGCCGGTACATTCTTTAACTGCCTTGTAGCGCAATGGTAGTGCTGCTGTTTTGCAGTAAGGAGACTGTGGAAGATTTTGGGTTTGCTTCCCGGTTTCTCCCTGTGTGGATAGCGCTTTGAATACTGAAAACACCGGTATATCAATGTAATAAAGTATTATTATTCTTATGCGTCCAGCGCTCTTTCTCTCGCGCACCTGTATGCGTGTGTGTGTCGCTCGCTCTCTCTCGCTCGCTCGCTGCACGTGTTCCTGCAGGCATACCAGTAAGTGAATGAAAAGATGGAACTCTGAAGAGAGCAACATACAACTGTCCGTGACTGAAAACTGGTTTTGGCAGATACATTCACATCTTTTTGAAAGTTTGGCCCTGTGCCTTATTAATTGTCATTGTAAAGGCAAATCTAACAGGAAATTGTCTTTGCTCAGATGCACGTGCAGGCTCTCTCTCAGCAGCACAGGAGCCTTCCCAGCCCCCCCCCCCCCCCCCCCCCCCCCCCCCCCAGCAGCACGCGAGCCCCCTCCCCCTCTCTCTCTCTGTAAATTGCAGTAGTTGTATAAACACTTTTTTTTTAAATGAGTTTTAAGCACAGGGGGAAAAAAACTCAGGCTCCCTGCTCAGCTGCATGTGCAGGCCCTCTCCCTCTCTCAGCAGCACGCGAGCCTCCTCCCCCTCTGTCTCTCAGAAGCAGGCGAGCCCTCTCTCTCTCTGTAACATTGCAGCAGTTGTATAAACACTTTTTTTTAAAATGAGTTTTAAGCACAGGGGGAAAAAAAGGAACATTTGAATAAATCCGAACTTTATTTAAAAGCCAACCAAGATAGTAATATTGCAGGAGTTCACCATTTTTAATCAGGCGACTGACAGTAGTGGAGTCAGGCACAGAGAAGGTCAGCTGCTGAGAAAGCGTCTTGACTGTTGCAGGGCGGTGAAGCAGGTGAGACGCTAATGAAAAAGAGGCACAGGGCTTATTGGTTTTTAAAGACTGCTTCCTTCATTGTGTTTTAACCTCAGTTTTAAAGGATTGCGCGGCTCTCTCTTGCGCTGCCTGTGTGTGCCTCTATCTCTCTGTGGCGCTGCCTCTGTGTGTGTGCGTGGCTCTCTCTCGCGCGCTGCCTGTGTGTGCGCCTCTGTCTCTCTCTGGCGTTGCCTCTGTGTGTGTGCGCGGCTCTCTCTCTCGCTCTGCCTGTGTGTGCCTCTGTCTCTCTCTGGCGTTGCCTCTGTGTGTGTGTGTGCGGCTCTCTCTCTCGCGCTGCATATGTGTGCCTCTGTCTCTCTCTGGCGCTGCCTGTGTGTGCGCAGCTCTCTCTCTCGCGCTGCCTGTGTGTGTGTGTGTGCGGCTCTGTCTCTCTGGCGCTGCCTCTGTGTGTGCCTCTGTCTCTCTGGCATGGCTCTCTCTATCGCGCTGCCTGTGTGTGCCTCTGTCTCTCTCTGGCGCTGCCTCTGTGTGAACCAAGGTTCCACTGAGGTTGACTAATGAAAAGTCAACGTGGCTCAGAGCTGCATGTGGACTGTGGCACAGACAAACAGAAATGACGGCATGTTTTCCGAGGCGTCGCGTCCGAGTTGGTGGGCGTGGCTCTGCGAGTTGTCGTCGTATCCAATGGTCTTAGAGTTGGTGGGCGTGGCTCCTTCCTGCGTGCGCCATGGGTGTCTTACTTGTCTGTAGCTTAGTGAATCCACGCCCCTTCCGGCGTGCTTTCCATGGGTGGCTACTTGTCTTCAGGCTTAGTGAATTATATATATAGATATTATAATTGAGTGAACCTTAACCATGCTCTGTTCTTACCCATCTATTCTTAACCATGTTTTAAAATATGACAAATTTATTATAAACAAATTGATGATAAAATATGAATCTGTTCATTTTATTTGTCTGATTTTTAAAATGAAGCCTGTGGGACACGGGGAAGACATGCTCCCACAGGGGAAAAAAAAAAATTGTTTATTTTATTTTACACGTGCCTCTGTGCAATCTGTGTCGGGTCAGGCGCTATATAGCATCTTTGTTACAATATATATATATTGTCACATGCATGCGATTAGGGGACAGTCATAGCCTCGATGGTGCGTGAAAGACCAAGAAGGGGGGAACTTGAACAGGGCACTAATGCTTTTCTCTCCTTCCATCCACAGAAAATCGGCAGAATAAAAACATTCCTACCCGATATAATGCTCCAATATCCACCGCCATCCCGATGAAATAAGAAGACTCCTTTTCTGGCTCCAAGAAAATACCTCACTTCTGGTCCTCTGCCAATGTCCTCATTTTCGTCTATCTGCTACTGATCTCATCTCCAGCCACTACCTTCTGCGATACCAGCTGCTGATCTCACTTCCTTTTTTGTTAATTGTACTTTCTGTATAGCCTCCATATAAGTCGGAGCATTTTCTGTTGTTTTGTCGAATGTTTGAGTTGATTTGTGACCATTTGACTGTACTGGAACTTGAAACCAGTATACAGGGAAGCTTCCCAACACTTAACCTGTGTCTCTGTGCTTTTTGCTTATCTCAATATATATATGACTTTTTTTGTTCCTGCATATGAAATAAGAACTCAAAGGAAAGCATTTTTCTACCGTGGAGGACGTCAAAGAAAAATCGCTGCAAACATTGGACAATGTTCCTCTTCAGCAATTCCAAAAATGTTTCCACCAGTGGGAAAACTGCTGGGACTTGTGCATTCATTCACATAGAGAGTACTTTGAAGGAGACTAAAGTTTCAGCAAGTAAAAATTATTAAAACATTTTTTTTTTCAATTCTGGTTATTTTAGGGTACCCCCTCGTATATTTATATTGTCACACACGCACACATTGGAAGGCAGTCTAAGGGCTTAACTGATTGTGAACTACAGAGTCGGGGGTTGATGAATAGAACTAATACCTTTACTTCCTCGTCCACAGACCTCCAGAAAGGAAGACCAAGTAAAGTTCCACCTACTTCCAGCACCAGACCATGCTCTTCTTCAAGCCAAGACTTCCACTCACCCAAATGAGACATGTTATGACTCAGTCTTTGATAATTACTCATTTTTTGATAGTTGCAGTTGTGATAATATACCTGGTGGATTCCCCAAAATTTCCTCTCTGTTTTGTCTGTTCACAGTATATATATATATATATATATATATATATATATATATATATATATATATATATATATTAACTATCATTTGGAGTACAGGCAGGGCTAATAACTTACTTTGGATCATATTGTAAGGTAGAAATTGGAACTGGACAGACAAGCTTCTAAAATTTCACATAACAGAAACAAATTGCAATTCGTTAACATGGACCTTAAATTGACATGAAGGATATTACTGTATATTTCCAAGCTTATGTAGCCATGTAGCCCATTTTCTTTTTTATTGTTTTTTGTAATTTATATTTTAAAAATGTTTCTGTCTTCACCTTTTGTGTATTTTATTATTCTTTAATATGCATTTTGTGCATTTATGTTTATATGGTTGTCGCATTGGCAGCGCTGCTGCCTCGCACCAAGGAGACTGGGGTTCATGTCCCAGGTGCTCTCTTTGTGGAGTTTTCATGTTCTCCCTGTGTCCGCGTGGGTTTCTTTTGGGTGCTCTGAATTCATCCTACAGTCCACAGACATGCAGGTTGGCCTGTTTGTGTGTGTGTTTGATCACCCTGCAGTGGAGGGGCACGAGGCAGGTACTGTTCCAGCCTCTGTATAAGTGGGTTGGGAAAATTAATATTTATGCATTTATAATTATTTCTATTTAGTTGATATTATGCATAATGTTCATTGTACTCTTTGTGTTACAGAGTCTAAGGCAGGGGTGCCCACACTTTTTCGGCTTGCGAGCTACTTTTAAAATTACCAGGTTGAAATGATCTACCTACATTAAAAATGATATATATATATATACTGAGTATGAGTATACTTTATACATAAAATATATGTTGCCGTACCTTGCATAACTGAATAACCCTTATGGCACAATAACAATTCAATACATTTATGGTCACTACAGTATTTGGATTTAATAATCTTCATGTGGGAATATGGGAAAAGACTGACTCGCATAAATAAGTACAGCCGAATAATGCAGTCAAGGAGGCAGCACATTTCCTCATGTTTGTGTACTTTTTCTCTGTGAGTAAGTTCCAAAACTGTCCATGAGCCCCATATTTCAGCTGAATGTCATCCTGTAGTGTCAAAATCTCATCCTCCACTGTAGAGGAGTTTTAGGTGAAACAGTGTTGCAATTTTATGATGCGGGCGAATCACCCTCAACATCTTCCCTAAATGGATAGCACTTAAATGTAGCGATTGGCTCAAGTATAGCTGAGTCTTGAAACTGTCTGTCAAAGTCTGACAGACAATTTTCAATATGCTCTGTATAGCGTATGCTATCAAGTTGCACACACACCTTCCATTGCGTCTCCAGCTCTGACGCGAGGTTTTGGATGTTCCCCACATCAAGGCGCTGCAGCTTTGAGGACAGATGTTGCATTTTTCTTTTGAAAGCATTGCCTGAGCTAATCATATTGACCATGATTTTGTCTTTTCCTTGCAGCTATAAATTAAGCTCATTCAACATGTTGGTCAGATTGGAAAAAAAATACCAAGTCTAGCAGCCATTGATCATTATTAAGTTGCTTGTATTCTGCATGTTTAATGACAAGGAGAAACTCCTTTTTCTCCGGCCAGGGGTCTCGAAATCTCAGCAGGAATTTCTCCCTAGCCATCTGCCTCAACGAAGGCCTCTTTTATCATCTCTCCATCTTGGAAGGACTTCTTATGCTTAATGATCGAGTGACTCACCCGGAACGATGCTTTGGTGTGTCTGCCTTTGCTTTTGAATTCAGCCAAGTGAAAAATGACAGCTGTCCTATTAACTGCGATTTTAGTTCCCTTTCCTTTCTCTTTCTCAGATCACTTTTCGGAAGGAAGTCAGTTTCGTAGTTTTTATGAACAGTTTGAAAGTGCCTCTTTTACATTTTCCTTCTTTGGAATAGCAATAATAGATTGACAGATCAGACAAATGCACTTCGATTGTGACATTGTGAGAAACAAAAATCCTCTTCCAATTCCACATCCAGCCCATACCCTCCCCCCCTAAAACAATAAATTTTTTAAAAATCCCTTCTTTAGTTGATATAAATTGGAAGGCTAACTAGGTCACTTAGATAGCCGGAGTTTTGCAGTAGCTCGCGCGTTTGATCGTGTGTGCGGGATGACCAGTGTGTTAGAAGAAAAGAGATCTCAGACTGGCCGCTCTGTATGTCAATCAAGTGGCAAATGCCATAGGGAGGATATATGATAAAGTAACATTTAAAAAAAATTTTTTTGAATGCAACACAATCTACCTTACACTACCTTTCTGATCTACCGGTCAATCGCGATTGACGTTTTTGTCCACCCCTGGTCTAAGGGGACAGGGTTCCTGATGCTGCAGTTCTGGGACAACTCCAGGCCTATGTAAATCTGTGAATGCCTCCATGCTAAAGCTGCGGTTTCGACATATGTTTATGTTAGTTTGCTTATTCTGTGGATTTTGGCCTTTGATATTTTTTAAGTGAACTTTTTTTGGTATTAATAGGTTTATGGACTGTGGAGAAAGAGTGAGATTGCAAAGTCCCAAAAATAGTGTCATTTCATAAATATTTAATAAAATGTAATATTCTATTCCAAATCAAAAGCTGCAGTGAAATAAACAGGCACATGGTTTAGGGGGAATTGTGCTAGAATACCAAGCATGCATTGTCTTTGTCTCACTGGAAGCTTCGTTCTGCTGTGAGTTCAGGTTGAAGTATGATGCCACCTTCCAGAGATGGGTTCTTTTTATATGTTTCAGACATAAAGATATGGGACTTGAAGAAGTGATGGGGTCATGGTCAGTTAGCTTCCTGGGTCACCTCCTCTATGCTGCGGAGGGAAGAAACAAGAGAGTTAGTGATAATGCCCCCTCTCGCCCTGGAGTGGTACCACATACCTGATCAGAGTCTGCAAGATGATACTCAGATATACAGGCATGACAGAGCTTTGTTTTGACTTATTGGATTTCGATTGTGGATTATGGACCAAACTTTGTTAACCTTTCACTTGCATTTCTCACAAGTAATTTGGCTGTCTTTAATTTGTTTTTGCCTCTTGAAATAAATTCTTAAAATACAGGTATATTAAGGAACTTTGTTTTTTCCTTTGGGTTAAGGGGTTTTGATGGTTGCTTTCACCCTATTTCAGCCTTGGAAAAATCTTGGCACATGTAGACCCTGAAGCCTGCTTCTTTGGGTTTGAGGCCAGGTTGACTTTGATTCATATTATGAGGCCTAGGTTTTTGGGGTAAAGCCTATTTTTGAGTCTAGTGAGCTGGCAAATTGTAACATACATTTGTATTAATAGGCAAAATAATTCACCTTATTCATACAAGATGGATGTTTTGCCACAAGAAAATTGGAAGAAAAAAGTATAACGAGAAAAAAAAAACAAAGTCAAAACTAAAAAGTCAGATTGCCTAGCATTAAACCCAATATGTTCTCCTAAAGTCGAAGCCTACTAATAGTACTTGAGATCCTAAATAACCCAGGCTTCAAATATGCATTATTTGTTTTTAGAGTTTGTATCAGAAATCTCTGACAATCTGGAAGTGGCTAACACTGAATGACCTTTATACTAGCTGACTTGTGATGGCAATCATCCCACAACTCCATTTGTGGCCTTCATTGCAATGTTTTCAGTAAAAATAAATAAGACAATTGGATTGCAGTTGGATTAAAAAACATCCAAAATTTACCAAGAAACAAGACAAATTTAAAATGAAAGCAAATTATAAAAAAGAATATATGCATATATACCTATCAGCCACAACATTAAAAAAATGCCTAATATTGTGTAGGACCCACACAACAGCTCTTACCTGTCGAGGTATTGACTCCACAAGAACTCTGAAGATGTGCTGTGGAATCTGGAATCAAGGTGTTAGCAGCAAATTATTTAAGTCCTGTTAAGTGGAGAGGACAGATGCTCGATTAGATTGAAATTTAGGTAATCTGGAGGCCTAATCAACACCTTGAACTACTCAAACCATTCCTAAACAATTTTTGCAGTGTCGCAGGCTGCATTAGCCTGCTGCTAAAGGACACTGCCAACAAGGAATACCATTGCCATGAAGTGGTGTGTGTGGTCTGCAACAACCTTTATGTAGATGGTATGTGTCAAAGTAACATCCACATGAATCCCACAACTCATGGTTAGCCAGCAGATCATTTTGGTAGGTACTAACCACCACTGCATACCAGGAACACAAGACCTGTCATTTTGGAGATGCTTACTCTTGCCCATTTTTCCTACTTCCAATACATAACTTTCAAAAACTGTTCACTTGCTGGCTAATATATCATGCTCCTTGACATGTGCCACTGTAATGAGATAATCAATATTATGTTAGTGATTTTAATGTAAAGCCTGATGATGTATATATAGATGCAGAACAATAAACCAGCAGCACAAAACATTAATCTCAGCTGACTTGATTTCCTTTTTTCTCCTTTTGTCCAATAAAGAGGGCATAAATTTATGAATTTCACTTCCATTTTTTAATTCTTGTTCAAAGAATTGCCCAATCAATCATTATTTATTCAGAACTAGCTTTTAAAAACTTTGTAATATTTCTGATCCGTTAACTGGTTAAAGAGGTAAATCTTTGCCTGGTTTTAAAGTTCCTTATAAGTTCATCATTTCTCACTCTTTGTGTCTGCGAATATACACAGTCACACACAGTCTGGCATGCTGGCAGGAGCTGGAATTACCTAAAGTAAGTTATGGAGGAAGCATATACTCTCACAAGCTTAGCTTTACTTGGGAAGTAATTTATGAAGGCTAAAGATTTCCCTGACAATCAGGGTGTTACTTTCAGCTTAAGCAACACTGAAAAAAACTACACAGGCTAATACATCTGTGGGATTTACCCTACCTACCTACAAGGTTAAAAACAGTTTTAATCATGGATAAGTTGCTTAATCTGGTTTCTTCAATGCCCATAGATAGATGTTCAAACAGAGTTTTTTTTCCTGTAGACTCACAATTTCGTTTTTTTATTTCTTTTGCCTATTCTTATACTTACCAAACTACAGGGATATGCAGTTCACATTGCAATGCTCTACCTTAAGGCTTCACTTGTGTATGACTGTCACTGTAGTTTCTCTATTGGAAATGTTCTCTTTTCCTAATTCTTGACGTAACTAAGAAACACTCAGTTCCCAGTACTATATTACTGTTGTTTTTGATTTTTTATGTAATTTGTAATATTTATATGTTTGTTTATTTTTTTAAATTTATGATATGTTGTTTCTAAGTTGATTGAATATATTGCTTGCATTTTGTGAGTTCAACCTGTTGTATAATGGGTCCGTGGGCCAGAAAAAGGTGGCTGTTATAATAAATAAATAAATAGCTGGTTCTGTCTCCGGTGGGAGTATGTGCTCATGTAGCTGCTGGGGGGTGTGACACCCCATGTATTGGGAAATGTCGGACACCAGACTACACTCTAGGTGTCTAGCATGTGGGACCGAGTGTGACCAGGATTGTGGTGTAAGACAAGGAAACACTGACACAAAAGGGTTGGGTTTTGCAAAAATAAAGTGAGGTTTTATTTACTGGTGCACATAAAAAAAATAAAAGTACTGTCCTGTGGAATATATATATCAATACACAGTCCAATACCGCAAAAGACACACAAAAACAGTTATAAAACAGCCCAAAAATGATGCTTATATACAGTATTTATAGTGCTGACTGAACGTCCCAAATGAAAAAGAAAAATGCACACAAACTAGTGAAACCCATATAAACACAAAAACCAAAAATAAAGCTGTCTTAATCCACAGTAATCCAAGTAAGGAAGCGGCTCCTCCAAACAGTGTATACAGGGTTTACCAACAAAAATATTCAAAATACGAAAAAGAAAAAGTGTATATACAAAAATAGACAGTGCACCATTAACCATAAGGTAATAAATACCACCACCAAAGCTAATCCAGAGATATTTATCAAGATATATATAAGAAGAAAAAATATATGCAAAAATCAAGACACAAGCCGCAGTGCTTGGTAAACTCAAGACAATGCTCTACCAAGTACACCTCTCTCCACACGGTCTATATGCCGGAAATTCCCTTCTGTATTCGGCACCATCACAACGACCAATTAAGCTGTTGAACGTCATCCTTCTACGGGCACACAATGACGTGTACGTGTCTCCAAAGAGTGGCGTCTCCTGCCCTGCAAAATTCCTATTAAAATGTAGGCGGCTGGCGTGTGTGTGTATATAGCTATGCAGGCATTTCAGAGGCGAACTTAGTTTTTCTCACAACTGAAAGTAAGCCCGCTTTTTTTACCCCAAGCTACTGCTAGACAACTGCCTATACAGGTTCCCTTTGTAAGCCATGGCAGGCCGAAATTAAAACGCTTCACTCTTCCAACACTGCAAGGTCGTGGGAGGCACACACATGAGTGAGAGATGGACAATGCCATCCCAGCTGGACAATGGCAGAGCCATCTTTCCACTTTCACACGAAACCCTTCAGAACGTTCCCCAGAAGCTGCCCAGCGAAGACGTCCCTCTGCATTTTCTAAATGGACAAAAAGTCAAGCTTTATTTCTTTATTTGTCTCTTTTCTCCCAAACTAATGCCTCTCTCTCAAAACTGCAGAGGACACAAAACTAACTTTATTTAATGGCTGATAATGCCAGTGAGGCACATTACCACATGGGGTGGTGGAGTAATTGGGGCAAGACGCACCTGCACATGAGGATGTGGTCTGTCTCAGTTGCTTCATTGTCTTCCTGCGGTGCATGATTGAGACACTGCACCCACAAATGCATATAAGAAAGAGCTGGCACAGGAAGAATCGAATAGAGAATTGTAAAGAAGAAAGGAGGTTAAAGATGGAGAGAGAAGACAGGAGCGAGAGAGAGCTGGTGCAAGTGAACAAGAAAGAGAGAAGGCAGACAGCCAGGAGGAAGTCTCTGGAGAGAGCGTGCGGCTGATGTTCAGGGGCTGATGGCCACTTCAGCTGAGCGACGTGGACGCTGGAGTAACTGATGCGCACTGCTCAGTTGGAGTGACTCACCAGAGAGAGTCAGCGTGGCTGCAGAGGAATTGTAAGGCTCAGTGAAGCATCCTGTGGGGGTGCCATGGACCACAGGGATACGAGCCTGGCAGTGGGAGTCGGAGGCTCTGGGATGGTGCCATGCTGGGAGCCAGAGATGGCTACAGGTTGAATTTCAGGTTAGGCTCCTTTTTGGCTGCAAGAGCCCGCATAGGGTTAAGCTAAGGAGACAGCTGTTTTTAAAGGATTGCACCAGGGCTCATGTTTTTATGGACAGCTTCCTGAACTCTGCTTTTAACCTCTGATTTTAAGGAAATTGATTGGAATTGTTTCTAACCTCTACTAACACTCTGTTTTATGGATTATTTATATATTGGACATTTAGAGCACTGCATTTTTGAACACTGCTTTCGTTTTGGAAAGATTTTAATAAAACACTGGAGCACTTTTGTACCCATCACTTGCTTCATATGTGAGTGTCCTAATCTGCTGGCTCATCTCTTGGGCTGTTATCGGCGATAGCAGGTTCAAGAGGCTCCCCAGAAGGATCCAGTAGCATAGGGCTGACCTGCACTGTCACAGAATACTAAGAGACAAAGCCATCATGAAGTCACTGTCTGAGACCAACCTCCCTCATCTTTTATATTAAGGTTCAGGAAATGTTTTCAGTAGAGCATCATTGAGAACTGTGGAGTATATTCATCAACATTGGAAATACTGCTTTAATTTTCTGGTTTACTTAGATTTTTTTTTAGTTTGGATCGTGTACTGGATTTGTTTACCTTGGGTTGCCTTTTTGGCACATCTCTTTTGTCTTATTTTTTCTATTTTTTCTGTTTTGCGATTTGTGTTTCTTTTTGGTAATGTAATAAGTTTGTTATTAATAACCTAGCCTCCATTTTGGAGCAAGCCCCATGCCCGGACATTTGAGAAGGGTTGGTATTAGGAAAGGCATCTAGCCATATTAAATACCAATGAAACCAATAAGACATCTACTCCAAATAGAAATGGGAAAAGAAGAAGAGGAAAAGGGAAAAGATGAAGAAGACAAAATAGATTTGAAATAAATGTGTTCTGGCCTGGCCTTTTGTGTATTTTGTGGCATGCACCCCCATTCACCATTTTGTGTGCTTCAGTTCACCAAGGTATTTTTCAAATAACCATAAATTAAAGCAATTAGAATATGGCAGTCCATATTATACAACCCTGTGGTGGGTTGGCGCCCTGCCCTGGATTGGTTCCTGCCTTGCGCCCTGTGTTGGCTGGGTTTGGCTCCAGCAGACCCCCGTGACCCTGTAGTTAGGATATAACGGGTTGGATAATGGATGGATGGATATTATACAACTTGGATCATCCTGTAATTCTGGAAGCAGACAAAGATCAGCAATACATTAAATATGTACATTGATGCACTGGCTGTGTTTAATATCATAGTTACAGGAAGTCTTTTCAGTGCTTAAGGCATTCTCAGTCTCTCTCTCTCTCTCTCTAGTCAGCTGATTTGTATATACAGTTAGGTCCATAAATATTTGGACAGAGACAGCTTTTTTCTAATTTTGGTTCTGTACATTACCACAATGAATTTTAAATGAAACAACTCAGATACAGTTGAAGTGCAGACTTTCAGCTTTAATTCAGTGGGGTGAACAAAACGATAGCATAAAAATGTGAGACAACTAAAGCATTTTTTAACTAATTTAACTTAATCTATACTAATTAATAAAAGGCAAAGCCCTCACTGACTCACTGACTGACTGACTGACTGATTGACTCATCACTAATTCTGCAACTTCCCGTGTAGGTGAAAGGCTGAAATTTGGCAGGCTGATTCCTTACAGCTTACTTACAAAAGTTAGGCAGGTTTCATTTCGAAATTCAACGCGTAATGGTCATAACTGGAACCTCTTTTTTCACAATATACTGTAATGGACGGCAGCTCGGTGGCCGTGGGAGGAGGAGTTGAGTGTCACGTCATCACGCCTCCCACGTAATCACGTGAAAAGACTGTGAAGGCAGTAGGGAGAAATGAAGGAGAAGCCGCAAACAGCGAAGAACAAAAAATTCATTAAACAATTGAGAAGGGAGCGAAACAATAAGAAGCGAGCGAGTAAAGCATACAAGCATCTTCATAAGGGAAACAAAGCACAGTGTAAAACGTAAGTTTAAATTAAGTTTATAGAAACGCTCCCGCTGCGGATTGCAATAACATATTCGCGAGATAAAAGAACGCAGTAGGGAGAAATGAAGGATGATCCGCAAACAGCGAAGAACAAAAAATTCATTAAACAATTGAGAAGGGAGCAAAACAATAAGCGAGCGAGTGAAGCATACAAGCATCTTCATAGGGGAAAAAAGCACGGTGTAAAACGTAAGTTTAAATTAAGTTTATAGAAACGCTCCCGCTGCGGATTGCAATAACATATTCGCGAGATAAAAGTTTAATGAGAAGACACGAGGTATAAACGAACCACACGCCGTAGCGCAACTTTAGGGGCTTCACCTCTGGCGCTGACGTTCGAGATTCGAT